>NW_027107951.1:191092-227360 GCF_000696795.3 Halyomorpha halys | reverse complement strand
ATATTTATTATTAGAAATATTTCTGTTCCATTAGTTTCCACATTATTTGTATATCATAGCTGATATGTTAAACTATTTAGTCCGATATTCATTTAAAAAAAAAAAATTATACACCTCCATCCTTCAAAAAAGACCTTTTTTTCTCAATACCATGTTGGCATAAGGAATGTGATCAGAATTATATTCTCTAGCCTAGACTGGGAAAAACCCTTGGGGTTTCTGCAGAATTAAGTAACCCAATATTCTAATGCAATAGTAGTATATTATATAGTAGCTATTATCAGACTGAAGATAATAACTTAAAATTATATCAGTTAAACAATTATTTATAAAACAGAAAGGAAAAAAAATGTGAAAAATGATACTTTTCTCTGGAAAACTAGTCTCAATGTAGAGCAGCATTTTTTCCCAAATTGTCTTATTTATAGAGGTTATACAGTATGACCTTGTGGTGTTTTTGATAGAATCGCTGTGTAATCTAATGCACATAATGCTGCAACCTATACGCTGGCATAATTTTTTTAACCCGTAGCCTTTTTTATAGCAACCCCTCAATTAAAAAGCTGTTCATTGTAAATATTCAAGTCATTTTACCTTAATTTTGAATTACTTTAATAAAAACTATGCATAATCAATAGTCAAAATTTATGGCTCAACCAACCATAGTTGAGGGAAATAAAAAATGGCGACTGTATCAACATGCAAAAAAAAATATTAATTTTTCATTCAGAGCTCCATATTTTCAAAACTACCTAGAACACTGAAAAACTTAAAACATCTGAGGATGTTTGTATTTGTGCCGGAGTTTCAACCTGAATCAGGGCTAAAAAAAAAAAGAAAAAGGGATAACCAGCATCCAGAAAAACATGAAAATAAAGGAAAATCATAAACAAACAAATTTGGATTTATACATAGCAATGAATTAGGTAGAAAGTAAATTAATAACAATAAAAGATGAAATATAATATTATAGAAGTAAGAATTATACAAAATAAATTATGAAAAATTAAAAAGCAGAAAGTGTTGAAGAAATAAGGAGATATAATTAATGAAAGGTGTGGAAGAAAAGTTTCTTAGTTTATGTATAAGTTTTAAGGATATGGAGCTCCGAATGAAAAATTTTAGTCTTTTTCTGGAATAAAATAAACTGCAGGGGGCATGCACCTTAAATACTTCAATATTTACTTTTTAATTATAGTTACTGTATCCCTTGTATAGTATAGGTCAAAATTAAAACTTTTTTATACAGAAAATAGTTCACAATTTTCTTTTTTACTTAAAAGAACATAAAAATGAATTTTTTATAATTTTTGGAACAGCCTCCATATTTTATTTCCCCTTACTTGGCAGACTCATCAATTTGTATTAGTAACTGTATATAGTTTTCATTTAAGTAATAAAAAATTTGGGTGAAATAACTTATGTTTTTGTCCTCTTGAGCTCTTATATTGCTATTATTCCAAATTTATTAGTGAAGGTTAAAAAAAAAAAACTTATCATTTTCTTACAAGTTTTTCAAAACTATAAATGTCTTTGTATGGCGTTTTACCGAATGAACCCATTCGATCCTATCGCCTCCAAACAGTTACAATTTTATAAAGATTGAAATTGATCCTGCAAATATTTATTAAATTTAATTCATGAAGTAATATTTTAATTAATCTGCATTATTGTAGTAATGAATTTTTACCTAAAATGGAACCATAAAAGTTAACATTCATACTATCTTTAGTAAATCTTAAAATTATATTGAACATCAATATTTTACTTCTGGTAGCTATCGCATTCATATTTCTTTGGATTGGGTTGGTGTAAAACTCCATGGTTAAGCACAAATGCTGTCCATGCAACCTTCCATCAAGAGGTTCCAAGAAAAGCTTGAACTAGACCTGTCATTATACATATTTCCCTATTAACAACAGGTGTTAATAATCTGTAGTTCTGAACCTAAAAACATTTAAGTCCAACCAATCTACATTTGATAGTCAAAGAAGTAAAATTCAATAATTCATTTATCGTTCTCGGAAGTTTTTATTGAACACCATGTGTTTTTAAAATACTTAAATATTTAATTTACTGTCTCTGAAGTGTGTGGCACAACTGCCAGGTTGAGAAATTGAGCTCTTCTAGGTGTTTCATTAATTTTTTTTTTGGGGGAAAAAAAACAACAAAAATAAATAATGGAAAGCCAAAATATGTAACAAATTAATAAAAAGCGCTAAGTTCCTAGAAATAGTGAAGTGGATATTTACTTTAATTGATGTTTATTTGATAATTGGTAAATACCACAAAATCATTAATTCCTAATGTAAAAGGCTATGGTAGAAAATGGGTTGTATTTGGATATGTATTGAAAAGTTTTCAAGAAGAATAAAAATTAGATGTGCCAATACTTGATGTAGCTTTTCATTACAAAAAAAAAGTAAATAACCATAGCTTAGTTGAATCTATGAACTGATTTTTAGATAGAACTGATTTTAGGTTAAATTTAGAATTGAATAATAAATATAAACTCATGAGCAACATTAAGCAACAACTCAGAGCAAATTCCTACACCACAATAAAATAATGTTACTTTAGCATCTTTATTATTATTTTATTACTTTTTTACTATTCATCTACAACTGTTATTATTTTCTAAAACTAGGTTTATTGTAAATAGCTAGTTTTTATTTTTACATATATTTAAAGCATCATATTTTATTTGTTCTTATTTCTGTTTTAAATAAAATATCATGAGAAAGAACATGTACATATGCAATAAAATTTAGGAAAAGGGAACAGGAATTAAAAAAAATAATAACTTATGATTTATATTTTATTATATATAAAAAGAAAAAAAAACTACATTAATTAATAACTGTCAAAACAGTAGAGCTTTTCGGAACGGATAAAAAATACATCACAGTTTTCACAAAATAAATATCTAAGAAAAGATATCTTAAAATGACTTCCTTTCATGAGAAGTAGAAACTAAAGTCTGAAACAAAAGAGAAACACATCTTCAATTTACAAAATATAAAATTTGAATACAGAAACTTAAGAAAACATTTTTTGTTCAACATGGTAGATAATAATTGGTCAATCAATGATATACTTTTACTAGACTTCTGCTCGCTTAAAAGAAAAATAATACCTTAAGTTTTTTTGGAAATTAAGTAATAAAATGGTGATTGTTGTAATCGATAAGAAACATTGTAAGATTGGATAATAAGTGAATCAGTAAAAATTTAATTAGTGCTGAACTAATATGCATAAATTCTAAGAGTGGGCAGGGATCGAGGAGGTATGAGTCAAGCCTAACCTCATGTGCTTAGGTTTAGGCAGGAACTGTCACACTATATGGTTTTATATTAACATTAACAGCAACTATCATAGCAGGAACAGCTATTATTATGCTAATTGTTATATGAATATGTCTTGATACAACATGATGTATGGCCTTAATCACACTTGCCTGACAAAAGTTGTGGTCGGGTTAGATAGTTATAATTTTAGACTAAGGAGCAAAATATCTTACAACATGTAATAATTGATTTGTGGAACCCATCAACTTGAATTTTTTCAAATTTTAATGCTTTTATTCAAATTATAAATTTTGAGGCCAAAATTAAAATTAAAATCATTTCTGCCAATTACATTAAAAAAAAAAAAAAGTTGAAAACATTTTAACTAAATGTATCAATTAGATTAATTTAACAATCGTATTACTTAGACTAATAGCATAAATAAGTAAATTTAGTGTCGAGAAAAAGTGAAACCCCATTAAGTGATACTTATTAGAGGACAGATATAAGGAAAAAAAAAAAAAAAAAGACGCTGTCATCAAACAATTAACAACAAAGTTAATGAACCAGTAAGTATAATAACAATTTTTTAGTTGAAAACAAACTAACAAAATTTTTTTATAAAGAGAAATAACTGCACTAAGAACTAGGAAGTCTTGTAAAACATTCTATGAAATTTGGCAAGTATATTCTGTCAACCATCCATTATTTAAAATTCAAGAAACATTCTTTTCTTGTTTTTACATCATAAAAATTTTATCACAGACATTCAAAAATATTAAAAAAAGAAAAGAAAAAATAAGTCCAAATCCATTAAACACTGAATTAAAATAAACAGCAATGACTTATTCTAAAAACAATTAAGACAAAATTATAATAAATAGAATTAATTTTATTATTTGTAATGAAAAAAAAAGATTAGATTTCATATAATTAACCTTTAAAAATTATACAAATAAATTAATATTAATGCTCATAGTGCTCTTGAATTCAGATAATAATTATTTAAAAATATAATGAACTTTCCACATTAATTCCCAATTTAACAAAAAAAAAGTATTTAATGCAACTAATTTTAAATTTGTTTAAATTTTACTTTACCATGCCCATAAATAATAAAAGATAAAAAACTGAAAATTTTAAAACAGTACAAACAACAGTAGCTAAATCTTAACATGCTGAATAATCAAATAATCTATTATTTACGTAAATCATTAAAAGATCCAAAAATCAGACACAATTGATATTTCATTAGTTTGAAAAAAAATAATTATAATTTTCAAATTAATCGATTTCATTCAGTAGAAACGTACTTTTTCTTTTTCCTGGCAGGGCTGTTTTTATCCCCTTGGCCGGAAACAGGAGGGGGTGAGGAAATAGAACCATCCCCTTTTCTCTTTCCTGAACCAGGACCTCGTCCACTCCCTCTTCCTTTTCTCTTTTCCGCTCTTTCCCTTTCCTCGAGTTCCTGATTTTCCCTTTCAATCAGAGTAATCAGTGTATTACAACGCCTCTGCAATTCCATTGCTGTTCTCGATTTGATGAACCAGTCGAATCTGAACTGAGGTGCGCACCTAAAACAAATTAAAGTTAAAATATTAAAAAGAGAAAATTGTGCATATATGTGAGGGTGTACAAAGTTATTAAATACTATCTACCCAACGGTAAGTGATTTGGTAAAACCTGGAAAGTGTTAAGTCAGTTTTGTTTAGTTAAATTATGTTAACTAAATAAAAAAACAGACAAAATTATACTACATAATTTTTGTTTCTAATAATTTTCTTTTTAATATTATAACATTAATTTACATTGTAAACAACTTTATTTTGGCAGTTAGTTTTTCTAGTGGGATTCATTTTCAATTAATAAAAAGTTGAGGAAAATCATTTGGATATATTTTTTTAATATAAAAGAATATAACAATAATCTATTGGAAGAAGATAGTTGACTGTATGAAGTAGATTGTCGTTAAGATAGTCTGGGTGGGGATCAATAAAGGTATCACAATAGTAAAAGGTTTACAATAAAAAATAGTTTTCTTTTACCATTTTGATAGCTTTATCGACCATTTTCAACCATAATGCTCTTCACCCGTCACATTATTAAAATATATTTTCATGTATACAACTCATGGAAGTACTCGTAAAAGTTTTTGTTTTCTTTGCTAATTCTCAGCTGTTAATTAGTTGATAATTGTTTAGGGGCATCTACGTATAAAATACTTATTAAATCAATATTGGAAGAAGGTAATAGCTGAGCGTATGAAGTAGATTGTAGGAAGATAGTCCGGGTGGTGATCAATAGTTACGAAAATAAAAAAAATAGTAGACAAATTGTTAACCAATGTTTCACCCCACTGAGCAGGGCTGTCTTGATTGAATAGAGACTATTCAAATTAAAATGGTGAAATAATTGCTTTGTACGATTCATCTTTGGGGTCCCCAGGGACACCTCTGTCACCCGATTTTATTAAGAGTTGAAGTGGCTTTACCCCTCCTTCCGTCATAAATATTTCTTTGCTTCCTTTCTCTATCAAGTTATTCAATTCTGCCGTCCATCGTACATCTCAGATATACCGTATTTAATTTAATTTAATTTAAACCGTAATTTAAGTCCTCAGTGCATTCCCGCAATACCTGCTCACGACCTTCAGACTTATATGTAACTGCCCATCGAACTGCAACCTTTGGTAGATCTTTCCTCATCCATTCCTCTTCCCTATGGAATTCTATTCCCTCCTTTATTCGTACCCCCTTCGTTAACACCCTTCCAATCTTCAAATCCCGTATGTTTGACTACCTTCTGTCCACCCAATTCCGGAAGAATAACAATTGAAAGTTTTAAAAAAGCTATAGTTTCTGTATTTTATGTCTTAGATTTTCGTTTAGAATTGTTAATATGTACACTAGAAGAAATTATATCTTTTCTTTTCTTACTTTTTAGTTTAATTGTAGTTGATTTTTTATCATTTTTTGTTATTTTTATTTACTATCAGAAGTTATCTTATGTTTTAAGATATGACAAGTGGTTTCATTTTATTTGTTTTATCATTATTTTATATATTCTGTTAATTATGGTTGTTTAATTGTATATTTTTAAATTCACTGTACTATCTTTCCATAATTTACTTAAATTAATGTTATATATTAAATCCTTTTTAAAAACTATACCATTGTTAAAATTATAGAAGCTAAAAGTCTTTTTCATAATTGGACAAAATTAATTACTTTTTTCAATACTAAATTGGAAGTAATTTTTAAATTACCTCTTATTTTTACCACCAGCAAAACATGTGGATTGTTACTTTTTCCATTTTTCATTTATATTAACTTTGTTCAGAATGAAACTTTTATAGAACAAATATTTTTTTTTTGCTCTCTCAATTTAAAAACATAACTGCGTATTAAATTGAAACAAATAAATAAATCTTGGGTTGTAAAATATTTAGATAGAATTGTGCAGTAAGTGAATTGCCTACCAGTCAATGTCTTACCATCATTAGAAATATTAGCCTACCAATTAAATCATAATAATGATAACCTAAGAAAATAGTTCATCAGTTTATGTAATATTGGTTAAATATATAATAATTTGATCAAAAATGCTCTAAGAAAAACCATATAACCTTAATTTTTCTGATAAATTTCAATTTTAAAAGTTTCATTACTTTGACATTGCCTTAGCACCTCAACGGAACTCCTCTTCTTCTCATTATGTCTCTCTTGTCTAATTTCCATGACTATCTAATGGGAACTGTTGAATTTTTTTTCCATCGTTAGAATTCTGTAAAACGCTGAGATCCTCTACAATAGTTTTGCAATCTAGTCCCATCAGAATTCCCTTCATTCTCTATTTATTTATTTTTGCTCATATGACTAAACAACCCTAATGAATCCTGTAAATCTAAATATTCTATCTATGGCTATAAAAATTAAACTAGGTTTAAGAAATCACAGTACACTGGAATCGCCATCACAACTTTTAGGGTGATCACAGGACTGCCAACAATTAAAGCAATATAAACCATAAAATAGAGATTCGTGACTCACGATTCATTCAAGTTTTTCTTCCTGTGCTAGGCTTTTAATTATAAAAAAAAATTAAATATGAGCTTTCCTTGGATAAAGGATTATGCCTACAAAAATTGTTTTCTGATGATTTAAGCAAAATTCTACTAAAAGATTTTGAGATCCAGTTTGCAGAAAGACATAAATTGCTCACGATCATAGATTTCTAAGGAAATGTTAAATCTAAGGATAAATAAATTTAGGTTTAATCATATATCACATATTATCCCAAAAGATGGAAATAAATAATAAAAATAAAATAAATAAATGTATTTTTATTTATTTAAAGCAATGTTTGTCAATACCTGACCATAGCCCGAAGTTCTTCATATACATTTTCCTTGTCAAAACCAAGTTTATGCAACATACAAACTAGGAATCTATCTTCTTCCTCAGTATAATTTTTACCCTTATTCGTACCATAGGATATGCGAAGTTGATGAAATGGGGCTCTGTATCGGCTCATCTAAAATAATTATTCTAAGATCAGTGAAAAGTAAAAAAAACAAAAAACAATCATGTAAAAACACAATTAGAGAGTATGAGTCCCTCAATATAACAACAAAAATTACAATTGGTATTAGATATAAAGTTATATAAAATATCAATTTGATATATACTTATACATATAATATAAAATAATACCTATGGATTATGTGAATATCTCAATATAAGAATAAAAACTACAACTGGTATAGGATGTAAAGTTATATAAAATATCAATTTGATATATACTTATACATATAATATAAAATATTAAATTCAACAACTAACATATTTTTATTTTCTCACATATCAATATAAAGACAAAAACAAGCCATAGATAATGTTAAATGAAAATATACATGAGACTGACTAGAAAATTTTTCCTGTTAATGATTGCTTTATCAATAGTTATTTAGGTTCCTATATGATAACAGTTGGGCTGAACTTTTTACATTTAACACATGATGAATACCCTTGATATAAGAAAATAACAAGATAATATATACATTCATCCAAAAAGGGAGAGGAAAAAAATGAAACAGATAGTTCATTTGATCCTATAAATTAAAAAAAAAAAAAAAAGCTAAAGACTTAAAAGAATAATAATGTAAGAATTCTACCTTAGTGTCAAGGGCTTTCTTAATACTTGCTCGCCTCTGAATTTTAGCCTCTCCCCTGTCGATCTGTCCCATGATACGATCTATGTCCTGTAATTCATTACACCGTTCCCAAAACACTTCTGAATAAGCTCTCACTTCCTCTGGTGTTTTTCCTGAAAAAAAAAAAAAAAAAAAAAAAATTAAATTGATTAAAACAAAAATTAGGCATTCATAATAGTACAGCCAACAGAGCATATGTTCGACAATAAAATTACCTTCTACTTCTTTAGAAATATTGTCAATATCGTCACGACCATATTTTTCATTGGCTTTAATAAACTGGTTGAAATCTCTTTTAGTCCAATTGGTAAAACCCTGAAATTTTTTATTAAGTTTAAGTCAAAAAAAGAAAAAAATTATATGTATAAATGATTGAACGTAATTATGAAGAAGATGGAGTGTGGTGAAGAGGAAACAAAAAATAGTTTGCAACTATTTATTTGCCGACGTTTCGCCCCACTTTGTAGAGCTTCATCAGGGCTAAAAAGATATAAAAATATTTTGACATTGTAGTTA
Source organism: Halyomorpha halys (assembly GCF_000696795.3). Classification (NCBI taxonomy): domain Eukaryota; kingdom Metazoa; phylum Arthropoda; class Insecta; order Hemiptera; family Pentatomidae; genus Halyomorpha; species Halyomorpha halys. Next base: position 218,345 of record NW_027107951.1, on the reverse strand, counting down.
TTATCGTTGCACCCTGACCATCTTCTTCATAATTAAAAAAAAAATGTATCAATATACACTATATTTCTAGAGGTACATTTTTACAAAAAGGTTGAGATAATTCCAGGTACAGGCACCACAGAAATTAGTATCAGGAAATTTTCATAATGAGAACTATAATAAATCTTCATGTTTAGCATGAAACAATTAACATTAATCACCTGAGTAAGAAGTTTTTCCTTTTCAGAAAGTTCTTCTTCTGATAAAGGTTCTGCCTCATCAATTTTCCTTTGTTCTTCTTTTTGGACACGTGATGCATCTGAACCTAATTCAGGATTTTTAGGAACCTGCAGAGGAAAATAAAGCAGCATTTTGTTTTACTAAAAATAAAAATTAATTATTTTTTATTTTATGATAAAAAGAATAAAACTTACTTTGTACCCAACAGTTTTCCTGAAATAATAGATTTCCTGGTCCAATAGCTCAAACAGACGAGGAGGAAAGAATTGAAAATCTTGGACTATAGGCTGTTTAGGAGGCCTTGGTGCCTAAAATTCGATAGAATAAATCATGAAATAACGGATCTCAATAAACAACAATAATTTTTATAAAACAAAATAAAATAAAAATGTACTTTAGGAGCTTTAGGTTCTGAGACTCTTAATGCCTCCCTAAAATAAGCGTCAACAGCATAATTAGCTTTACGTTCTCTTTTTGGAGGTTCTATCCAGCTCCCTATCCCTAAAACTTTCTGTTTTTCCCTAAAAAACATTAAATAATAGCATTAAAAACAATGAAAAACCAGTAATATACATAAATAATGATTTATTAAAAATTAGCAAACCAAATACCATTAAAAATCCTGTGAACCATCTAAATGTTATGAATATAAGGGAAAAATATTACTATTTTTATTTTTAAAAATGGAACAGAAAATAATGATTAGAATAATGAAATTTATGACCATAAATGATTAGAAACAAACTATTTGGATCAATATATCATTGTTCTATAAATTATTTTAAGGTGAATAAATAAATAAATTTATTTTTAAAATATTTAGAAAAAGAGTGTTATACTACACTTAAAAAATTAAGAAAGATTTTAAAGAAAACTAGTGTCTAACCTGTAATCTTCTCCTTCAAATTGGTAAACAGACTCGGTTGGGGTTTCCATCATGAAGTCTTTCAAATTAGAATCCCCGAGTTGTTCGAGCTTCTTGTTCATTTCTTCTGTCTGAAATCATGTATTCCGACTGAATAAAGTAGGTTGATCAAGTTTAAAAATGCTGAGTAGCAAACATTTTAAAAAATTTACTTACCCTGGCCTCGCCTTTTTCTAAAATAGTGTCAATATCTTCATCTGTGATTTCAGAATCTTTACTTGCAAAGACATGATTGGCACCATGACGGATCATATTCAGCATTTCATCTTTGTTAAGTGCTGATTTATTATCAACGAGTCGACCTAAATGGAAAAGAAAGTTGTGAAATAGAAGGTTTACCAAAAAATGTAAACCATTTAAAATAGATTGAGAGAGAACATTTTGATTTTATTAAGTGACAGTAGTAACATTAATAACATACATAACATGATTCATTGATGAAAAGTTGTTTGCTGTTTTAGTAGGCAAAATCAAAAATGAAAAAAATTTATTTGTGTTAGAAAGATACAGCACTACTAGATACTAGTATGATGATAAGTTACTAGTTGTTGATCAATTCACCAAAAAGCGAGTTATTGTGGATCTAGGCTAGGGGAACAATTCTAAATAGAACTAGGAACTTCTCATTAGCTAGGTGTTAGCATTGGGGATTTTGCGATCTTGGTAAAAAATATTATTCTGAACTCCCTAGACATCATACATCATAACCTGCAAGGGAATTAGCTCAGAGGATATCCAAAATTATTTATTTGTTTTAAACCTATTTTTTTTCTATTTATTTACTTTTAACTTATTTATTTGTTTTTAAAGTATTCATATGTTTCCAATTTAATTATCTATTTTTAGCATACTTATTAGTTTTCAACTTCACTACTAATACTGATCTTTTATTTTAATCCAATATATTTTTACATTATTATTTATTCGCAACTTCATTATCTTCTAATTTTTTTATGTGTGCATACTAGTAATTTTAACATTACGTAAGTCTAAAAATTTACATAAAACTTCTATAACAAATTGAATATTTATGTTCGATCACTATGAAAGAGAAATATGAGGTTGAAAAAGAAAGGATATGGTAGAAACAATTAAGGACGAAAAAAAAAAAAAAAAAAAGTAAGGTAACTTAGTTAAAAAAAAAGAAAAGAACTTAGTATTGTATTATAGATATTGTATCTTTATTAATTTGTTTTTGTCAGTAATGATGAGAAGATAGTTGACCGGGGAGATAATATATATGAGATGGTTGGGGGAGCAATCGGTGTAGAACACAAATAAGTTTTTAAACTTATTTATGCTCTACACTGACCACACCCCCAACCATCTTCTCCCCATGTTTTAGTCAGTATTTGTATTGTATTTTATACGATTAATCAGTAGTGCTGTGTAATATAGCAACCCATTTGGATATATATATATATAACAATTATTATATTTGGGTAGTATGGCTTAATAAATAATGAGGTGTTCATTGTTGACCATAGATTTAATATGAGAAGATGGCAGAGGGCGCGCTTATTAATGATACACAAATAAGTAAAACTTACTGTTTTACTTATATGTTTAGTGAGCTGAATCAAAAGTGAAAAAAAAAGTCTAGTTGTTAGAAAGATGGTATCAGTACTACTGGAAACTAATATGATGGTAAGTTACCAATTACTGTTGATTGAGTCACCAAAAAGGGAGTTATTTAGGAACTAAGGAAACAATTCTAGAAGAACTAGGGGGACTTCTTATAACTAACAGCACACTAACAAATTAATTTTACTCAACTAATTTAATATATTTATTAATTAATAGTTTGAGAGTGGTTCATATTAATAATAAATTCAACTACAATAATCTAACTTACTCTCAACAGTTTATTTTAATCCTTCAACGTTTCGGGGCTAAGGCCATTGTCAAGGAGGCCACCTAAAAATTGTTTTCACATTATTACCATATTACTTCGTCAATAATTGAGGTATGTTCAAAAATATTAATATTATAAGAGGAAGTAGGTAATAATATGAAAACAATTTTAGGTTGCCTCCTTGACAATGGCCTAAAAGCCGAAACGTTGGAGGATTAAAATAAACTGTTGAGAGTGAATCGGATCATTTGTAGTTAGTGTTATTATAAGATTTACTTATTTTGTATCATTACTAACTGCATACCTGACCATCTTCCTAATAAATAAAGGATCTCCCACTCTTTCAATTATATCTCTAAGCCCCCAGTTTTATTATTAAGCCTTCTTAAATCATTTTGTATTATTACAAACTAATGAAAGGGCTTTCAAGAGCCAAAAAGAAGATGAAAAATATAATAACCTTGTTGGATGACCAACTTGTCGAGGCGGAGTTTTATTTCTGCTCTCTCAACAATTTTCTCTTCAACAGTATTTTCAGTAATCATTCTGAATACTTTGACTTGTTTTTTTTGACCAATACGATGAGCACGATCCTAAGAAGACAAAAAGGAACAATAAAAAAAATAATAAATACATATGTAAGACAAATAAAAATAAATTGTTGTAAAAACTAAACTAACCATGGCCTGTAGATCCATTTGCGGATTCCAATCCGAATCATACAAAATAACTACATCAGCAGTGGCTAAATTGATACCCAAACCTCCAGCACGAGTGGATAACATAAATATGAATTTCTTACTGTCCTCTTCATTATACTCATTTATCTGCCGCTGCCTATCCTCATGAGGTGTATTACCATCAAGGCGACAATACTATAAAAGAGGAAAACAATTGATTACAGTTAATAGTTAGAAAAATTAAAAATGCAAAGGTTAAAATGAACTAAATAAATAATCTTACATTATATCCTCTCCAATAACAATAATCTTCAAGAATATCAATCATCCTTGTCATCTGGCTGAAAATCAAAACTCGCGAGCCTTGTTCTTGCAATTTAGGAAGAAGCTTGTCTAATATTACCATTTTACCACTGTTATATACCTTTCAAGAACAGAAATATATTAATTATCGCAATAAACCAAAACATTTACATAAATATAAGGAAACAAAATAATGCAGCTACATACCAGATGTTCATCAGTTGAGTAAGGGGGACCTGGTTCAGCTCCATCAAATAGATAAGGGTGGTTACTGCATTTCCTTAACTGCATGAGAATGTTTTGGAGGCGCATTTTTTCGACTCGACCAGCACCATTCACAACATCTATATCTTTCATTAGAACTTTCGTATACCTAAAAAAAAAAGAAGGGACAACGTGTCATGATTCAAACATTATAAGAACGGAAGAATCTTAAAAATAAATTTGATAGTTAAATTTACCATTCTCGCTGCATTTTACTCAATCCGACATAAATTTTGACTTCTTTCTTGGGCTTCAGTTTTTTCTCTACCTCAGATTTCAATCTTCTTAAGAGGAAAGGTCTTAGTACCTAGAAAATATGTAATTATCATTAATGATCATGAGAAAGCCTTGAAATAAAAATAGACACAAGTGGAATATATTTTGGGGATATTTCTAAAAGGGAAAAGGATTTCATAAATAAATGAAACAATATTATAAGAAATTTAAGCTATAAAAGGAAGTCAAGAGAGAAAAAAAATTGTATATTGCCTCTTGAGAATCATAGTGACGAAACTATAAAAAAAAAAAAAATAATCTAATTTATAAAAGGAAGATGGTGGAAATGCGGTCAAAAGAACTCAAATAGTAATTAAACCATTTATTGTGAGCCTACATTCCACCTCCCCACTTTGCAAGGCTAAAAACGATACAAACAACTAAAATAATCTATCAAAGTAAGAGAATAGATAACATGAAATAAAAGTAAACTAAGGTGTGGCTAAATATGATTTAAAATATGTGAAAGTTTATATAACAACGAACAAATTAAATAAGTAATCAAAGTAAATTTTGTATGTATTGTTATAATTTATTATTTATTAAAAATAAAATAAAAAGAATTTTAATTGTTTTTTAACTTTTTTCATATATAAAAAAAGATAATTTGCTAATAATTTGCAAAATATACTATTTACTAAAAAAGAGCATATTACAGTAAATATATATATATACACACACTTATATATATGACATATTTTATTACTTATTACATACATACATATATTGCACATATTTTAAATCATATTTAGCCAAACCTTTCTTTACTTTTACTTCATGCTATCTATTCTCTTTTGAAGAAACTTTCTTTGAGTTTTTTTTTACCGTATCTACACCATCTTCCTTTTATATATTACACATGGTCCATCAAGGATCATTTAATAAATCTATTTTCTAGTTGTTGTTGTTGTCTGGGGCTTAAGGGCGTAAAACCCTGAGGTCATCAACGCCCATGATCTATTTTCTAGTTATGACACTGTAATAACTTCTATTTTGTGAGTAACAGTGGACAAAGGTTATTTCAACACTTTGATGGTAGAGCACCGACATAAGCCATGACAGAAAAAATAAAATTAATGTTTGACTAAGGGTGGGAGCGGCACAGAACAGTTTTGGCTGAATGGCAAGTAATGTCAGGTAAAGAGGCAAAATATTACAAGGCAAAAAATACAAGCGAGTATGTTACCCTCTTGATTAATATGCAGTTTTACAAAATTTTGGAACTAGGTTTTCTCCTTAAGATGAATTTAGGACTTACGCCAATAAGATTCACAATAGGCAATATACAAGTATTATAAAACAAAAATTAAAAAAAAAATAAAACTTATTTATTAGTAGTACTATGTTGAAGCCTTTGTAAAAATGTTGTTATTAATAAATAAAATAATTATATATGTAATATAAACTAGATCAATTATTAATGATGCCATCATAATACATATTAATAACGATTCAACACTGATATCAGTAAATTACTTTAATTTTTTTAAAGAGATAATTTATTCTTCTATACTTCATAATAGAAAAAACAGGACTCTAAATGCTACAATAAGTAATATAAAATGGATATAATTTGATGAAAACATTTATGTCAGAGATCTGATTGTTACAAAAAAATTGACATAACAATAGCTAAATAAAAGAAAAACAAACTTACTGCGTGTAATCTTTCAACGAGAGAATTATCACCGAGGAAAGTGTTGGTATTAAACCATGAATCAAAATCCTGAAATAAAAAAAAAATTAAAAGACAAAGAACAATTTAAAAAAATTCTAAAAGTAATGGTTACTAACACTATATTATTTATATATTAGTTTGAATGGCTGTTATATGATGAAGACAGTCATCGAGACTTTATGGGATCCACAAAAGGACCATAATGGAAAATGAATAAAATGTTCATCTCTGGGAATATGGTGGTTAAAGTGATAGTAACAAACAATAATGGTGGGCTAGGGTAAAAAGGAATGAAGAATTTAATTATTAAGGATCTAATTAAATCAATAAAAAGAGTGTAGGCAGCAGAGCTGTGTCACTGAGGTCTTATTTCTCAACAATTTTTGTTTGGAAAACAGATCAGCAGCGACTGTTTTATTAATACTTAAAAACCTTGAAAAGAATTTTGGGATGATGAATAGAAAAACAGTTTAAATTGACGAAATACACTTCTCTAAATCCAACCGAATTAATATTCAAATTATCAACGCACTAACCATTGTTTGGGAGAGGAATGAGTAGTAGAGGTATGCATAACTGTGAAAGACTGGTGTTAGAGAGAAGAAAAGTTTATACTTCTAAATGGCACTTTTCCATTTGCATACAAATTTTCAACCCTCTGACTGTAGGGTAGGAGGGAGAATTTTAAGGGACTGTAGAGGTAAAAAAAAACAATGACTAAATTTTTACAGAAATTTATCTTCATTTTATGGTATATTTCTAGAAAACAACCCTCATATCTCAACCAAAAGGGGATACTAGAGGAGGTTAAATGATGCAAGGGTAGAGGGAGGGGACAAAATATAGTAAAATGCAAAGAGTTAATCCTGTAGTGCATAATTTAAGTAAGGTATTGAGGTCTATTTAACCCGAAATGTTATAAGTAGCAATATTACTAGATAAGTTTAATATAATTTTTGTAATTAACATTTTGATGCTTGCAGTTTACACTAAGGTGAGCTGGACCCACCATTTAAATTTAGAACTGTTTCACTAGTTTCAGTTCGGTTAGATCAGTTCTCTTTAATGGTTGCAGTTCCGAGTCTTCTTAGTTCACTTCACTCTATATTAATAAGTCTTACCCTTTTTTCTTCTCTTGAAATTATATAGATAAAAAAAAAAAATAGAAAATTAATACTTACATCTGATGAATTGAAGACATCAGGTAACAGGAAGTTAAGAAGGGACCACAATTCATGGAGGTTATTTTGTAAAGGGGTACCGGTCAAAAGCAATCTATTTGTAGTTTTGAACTCTCTCACAATCTCGGAGAGTTTGGATTTTTCATTCTTGATTCTGTGAGCTTCATCAATAACCATGTACCTCCAGTTGAACTTCTTAAAAACACTCTTTTCACGGATAATCATTTCATAAGATGTAACGCATACATCCCATTCACCAGGCATAAGAGTATCTCTAATGAATGCATTCTGAAAAAAAAAATTATTTTCTAGTATCAATAATTTCTAGTAGATAAAATAATATTTTTATTTTGATAATAGGATAAATAACAATAAAATTTTACCATAGCATAGAGTAAAAGTATTTTATAACTACAGATAAATTTGGAATAATTCCCAGCGAAGATTTGGTAAATTATAATGCACAAAATTTTCAAATATAACACAGAAATGATGGGATATTCATTTCTGCCTTCTGTATGGTCAATACTATAATCTTATGTCTGTGAGATTAGGCATGGCGGATGAGGATAGAATAGTGGTGGAGGCCTTGTTCTTTATTTGTCGTAAGTATGCTGTGTATGAGGAAACCCAATGAACTTGGGCAGCACAACATATTTAATAAAGTGTTTTTCTCTCTAACTTGTGAATTAAATGGTACTAAAAATAAGATAATGCACATGGATGCAAAAATAAAATGAATATCAAATGAGAATTTTTTTTTGTAATGCCATTTATTTAAAAAAAAAATAGTAAGTAGGATGAACCACCTTCCATCACAAGTAAAACTAATATTTATAAAAGCAGGCAGCTGTGACACACAAAATAACAAAGTGTTGATTCCAAATACGACCTGTGCGAGGACTGGTAGGCTTATAGCTTTGGCAATGCTGGTCTGTTCCCTCCAGTTGAATACAATAACCCTATTTCCAAAATAAACCAGTAATAACGACATGAAATCAGGAAATCAAGGTTCTCATTTATACCAAACATCCTTCCAGTAGTGCCTCTCTAACAAGATCATTACTAATGTAATTTATTTTGTTAAGATAATGACATTAGTGCTGATTGTTTAAGGCAAACTAAGTACTTAGTTAATTAATCTATTTTGTTCCATATAAAATGGATACAACAAAAATGTTCGGTGCATTATCATTATTCACTAACTTATTATTTCCACAGAAAAATGATCCTAACTTTTGTAAATTGTAAGTAGTTCATTTAACTTAGTGTATGATGTATTTTAGTTTTGCAAGAATGCATTACATTTAGGAAAACCTAATATATAAGTTATACTCTAGTAGAACTCCATCACACCCTCCACATATGTACTTAAGTTCAAAAATACACAATTTTATTTTCTACTTACAATTAGGCTGTATATATAGGTCAAAATTAAATGATTTTGAAGAATTTAAATCGGTGATTGGAAAATTTTCAGAGATACCAAGTCATTACTCTTATGCTATCAGTTATGTGAATATAAGTCTTTTATGCTCCAGTTAACACTATCACATGGAATGGAATTATACTTTAGTATTACCTTATACTGATTTCTAATTACAGTGAAATTCATAACCAATATTCTAGAAATCTAAGAGTTAGCAACAACTCAGATTTCAAATGAAATGCCATTAAAAAAAAAAAAAAAAATTACCCTTGTTTCTTGATCTCCAATCAAACAGACAGCACGTAGAGTAGGGCACCACTTTTTAAATTCATTCATCCAGTTAGCTAAGGTTGATTTTGGTACGATGACCATATGTGGTCCAGGTATATTTCTATAATGCTTCATGTAACTGAAATAATAATTATTATAATTATAAGCAACTGAATTCCAAAACTAATCATAACAAGAATAAAACTATTCTTACCCAAGAAGCGAAATAGTTTGGAGAGTTTTACCTAAACCCATCTCATCGGCTAGTATACCATTTATACCATGTTCATAAAGAGATATCATCCAATTCAAACCACGTACCTGATAATCTCTCAATTCTCCACTTTTGATATAAAAAGGAGAGGCATCAAACCTTGCTAATGATTTTGAAGAAACGTTACTTTCAGCAAGCAATTCTTCATCTTCTTCCTGTTCAGTCATGCGATGTCGATGGCTAAAATGACAAGAAATAAATTATCCTTATGATTAAAAATAAATATTAAAAAAATCATAAATAAAATATGAATGTATCGATTAGAGAAAAAAAAAAACAAGCTTTAATAAGATTTTGGAAAACAGAATAAGGATAATGATGAATTTAAATGCAGAGAGAAACAGGGTCAACCTTCTCTCTTGTAAAATTTTTGAAGGTATTTCGAATAAAATTAAACCACCCGTCTTATGTACAAATGGTGAACCAAACAATTGAATCTCTGAAGAACCTATTTTGTATTTTACCAGGTCTATAAATTCATTTTTGGATCAAAAACCTACAATACATTTATATTTTAAGAACCTGCAACATTCGCGATTGTGTTTCTCATATTTAAACTAATTAGTATAAATATATATCCCAGTTTGTTGACTATATCAAATCTGTTAAAGGAAATTGACACAATATCATGAAATGAATGATGATAATAAAATCTTTAATGATTAAGATTTAAAAATGTTTAACTTCTATCATGAAGAAAAATTAGTAATCAGTTTTCCTGAACTTATTCCCAAATAAAAGAAATCTTGTATTCAATACATATATAGTACTTTCATGTAAATAAGTAAAATTTCTTGTAAGCCCCTCAGCTATCATGCCAGCAATGTATAACCGCCTTCAGCGGACCATGTTTGCACATCTTATAATGCCATACAGCAGACAAAGATATAATATAAATTTGTATATATATAATATATTGCATTATATTATAATGTATTCTGTAAACATATATAAAAATAAAGAGGTTTGAAAATAAATAAAAAAAAAATAAGTAAAAAATAATAATGGCTACATACTCAGCAGTTCCATCACCACCAGCTGGTGCTAATTTATTAGTTTCCTTTCTAGGACGGCCGACTTTAGGTTTCGCAGGGCTGTTTGACTTTCCTTGATTTGTCATGAAATGTGAAAAAATTTCTGTTTGCTTCAACAGAAATTCAAATCTTCTGGAACGGTCAGTTTCCTGGAATAAAAATTAAAAAAAACATTGAAAATGTATTAAATAAAATGGTCTAAGGATAAGTTGGAGCCATAGTATGTGATTAAAAAAAAAAAAAATGTTTAGATCAATAACAACAGCTTTTTTTATTTCAAAGCCATTTTTACAGCAATATTTTTTATAATTAAAAATTCCTTGAACAAAAATGTAATAACCATAGGATCAATTTTAACAAAGAAATTTCAACGAGGAGCACCTGTCTGAATGTTTAACAACAGATCGCAGCCGTTTACTGTTCGGTTGAATGGAACTAAAAAATTTGAGTGCATTAGTTTTGAAAACACCCACTAGTTATCTACATTTCCGAAGTGACTAAATGAATAAACTTAGTAGATGGTGTAATTTAACTTTAATATGAATTCCAGGTGTTTATGTTCCAGTTGAATGGAATCCCAAAATGTGACTAATTTTTGAGAACAACTTTAACTAGAGATGTACCTGATTTGGACAGAAAGACCTTCCGATAAGGTATAAATAGGACGATCCTAGTTGTACTCAATAAGGATACTGGTAGCAATATGATGATCGAACTAATGAATTATTGGCTCTAAGATTATTATTGGTGAAATGAATATTATTTGCAATAATAAATGATTAAAAAAAACAAAACATTTTAGTAAAAGAATGAAATCTTTGTTGTTTTTTTTGGCGCAGCCCATGCACAGATTAAATTAAAAATTGCTATTATTTAGCACATGATAATAATGTTATAAAAAAAGAAAAAAAGAAAGAAATAGAACTATTAAGAAGAATGCGTGAGGAAATAAATTATTACAAAATAATTAAAACTCACAATTTTGGTTTCAAAATCTTCATTTTTGCCCTTGGACGACTGAGTATCTCCAGAAGATTCATTCTGAAAAACATAGTAAAAATTAATTAAATGAAACTTGAGTTATAAAACAATGGAATGGTTAAAATAAGTATTTAGATAAATCTGTGAAAATAACATTTATTTTTTTAGTTTGAATATTAAATTTCATACGAATATTTACTTATTTAATAACAATAGTACATTAAATCTAATAAAAAAATTAATTTCAAAAATATGAAATAAGTTCTTAAATTTAAATAATTCACTTATATTAAATACTTTCTTAAATCATTTTACCTACGTTAACGTATAAACATCCGAATCTGAAATTCACCTCTACCTTTCTTTATTTCTACAAATAATCAGGATCCCAGTTATTCAACTTTTTGAATAAGTTTCAGCTTAACTGTTAAAAAGAACTTTTGTAATGAAGTTTTGAAATAAAATTTTGACAAGAACTTCTAAATAAAATGTTGTTAACGAACTTTCATAAAGTTTGGTTGATCAATAATCAAGTTTTAAAATAAAAGTTCTAAAAGAACTTCTTGATAAAATATTGCCAACAAACTGTCATAAAAGTTCGGTTTTACCACTTCTACTCGATGGGAAGGTAGTGGATAAAGGCAACCGACTATAAACGGACTTCTAAAGACACCCGAATCAATCAAAGAGCTAAAAGTGCTGCTCATACTAAGCAATATAACTACTCTTCATGACAAATATAGTTGTTTTCATGCTCAGAGGTTTCTGTAGTCTCATTTATAATTATGTTGAAAATTTTCAGCATGAGCAGGTCATTAAAATAATTGACATAATAAAGGAAAGCCTATTTTTGTTTGAGGGACATCGAAAGTATAAAATACAATACTTAAAATTACTATACAGTACAAACCTAGTTATTAAAAGTATTTATATACTTCCAAGTATAAATTTCTATGGTTTTTACATCACATACATTACATTGCCTACCATCCATATGTACTTAATCAATATTTAAGGATTATATATCCTTTATCACAAACCAAATGTGTTAGAAACTCATAAAAATAACCTCAATAGAACATTTTAACAACATTGTAATCAATACTTTTAATTTGTATGAACCTGATCTGACTTGCACTCAACTAACTAGTAAAAATATAATTTTTATTTTAAGAAGTTCTATTGAGAACTATTAAAATGTGTAACCAGTATACAAAAGTCTAGAGTGAAAAATTCTTGAATGATCTTTTATTATAAAAGTTCTAAAAAGAACATCTACTATCCAAATTCTAAAAGTTAGAACACAAACTATAAAAATAATTGAAAGTTAGAACAAGAACTTTTTCGATTGTAGGAAGATAGTCAGGTTGGCAGCCAATAAAGGTACAAAATAGTAGATATTAGTTAGTTGGTAACAAACATTTCAACCCACTTTGCAGAGCTTCATCAGAGCTCAGTACAACAAGTTATAGATTCTATAACTTCTTGTACTGAGCCCTGCAAAGCGGGGCGAAACATTGGTAACTAATAAATAGTTAATCTTTACTATTTTTTACCTTTTTTAACCACCAGTAAATTACAATCTATTAAATACTATTATCCTTCCAATAAGAACTTCTTCAAAATAAAAGTGTACCATTTATCCTAAATTAATACATTGACTATGAAATCACTCGTAGTTAATGTTCTTGCCTAGTACATCAAGCAGGAGTTCTTTTGTATTTTTACCATAAGATAACTAGTAGTTGGTATCCCCAACAAGAACATAAACTACAAGTTTTCTCTTGTTATTTGGTGCTTCAAATTTTCTTGTACTACAATGTAACATGTATAACTGGGATAAGAGACATTTCATTTACCCAGTTTTCTCAACAGGCAGGTTTAAAATGATAGGATTCTTATACAGAGGATCCTTCTAAGAGAGGTTGAACCATGCCTTTTTTGCCGTTTTAGTTTCCGTAATTATAGAGGAGAAAATGTTAATAAAAGAATGTATATTTGACGTTTATACTTTTATTTCTGAAAACAAACTTATGGCTCAAAATAATCAATAAAAAAATCCAGGTTTCTATTGGAGTGCAACTAACTTCAAAGTATTTCTCGATGGTATAAATTTGATCAAATATACCAGGATTATCAATATTTGACGTCTCTAAATATTTATATAAGGTTTTTAATCCTTTTCTGCATCACACTTAAGCGTGAATGTCAAAACATTATTTCTAAAGTTTTGAGTCACTTTCGTTTTGACATTTTATTCACTGGTATATTAAAATACTAAAAAACAAAGCATATGCAGAAAAAATCAAATTTTTGTAAACAAACATAATTCTATTTGATAACATTGACTTACTAATGCAGACAATTTAGCCACGAAGTCTCAATTATAAAAGTAAACATCGAAAAAAATCTAAGAAATCTAATCTCAAAGCAAAAGTGTCGGGATCTCATTGTAATTATCTGTAATATAGGTTTCTCACATATTCAGAGCCCACTTAACAAGGTCACACTGCATTTCATCAACCAAGGCCTACTAAATAATTTTGTTCCTCCCTGTCTACATTTATTTATAATAAATTGTAACATAAACGTTAATTCTTATATTTTCTACAAGTATTATATATGAAATTATGATTCTATTAATACTATATGAAATTATAGATATCTACTTACTTATTTATTAGTAATTATAATAGGAAAATTATTATTGGAAGATCGCAGACTGACTGTGTGTATTAATAATAAATGGAATATGATCCAGATGCAGTCAAAAAAACTCAAATAGTGACAGCTATTTTAATAACCCAACATTTCATGCCACGTTGCAGAGCTGTTTTGACAGAAGTCAAAGTCAGAGTGTATATACTGACTGTTCACTCTGAGTTTGACTTCTGTTAAAACAGCCCTGACAAAGCCCTGCAATGTGGGGTGAAACGTTGGCTCATTAAAATAGTTGTCACTATTTGAATTTTTTTACCGCACCCAGATCATATTACATTTATTGAAAATTATTATTGTTTTAAACAAATTGAAATATTAAACCAAGAAGGGCAAATCAGTCCAAGAAGTTAGTTCTAGACAAGATTAGGTCTATTTCTATTCCATGATTGAATAAAAAATAAAGACGAAAAAACAATAACAAAACAAGCTCAATATTTTACTTACAAGAGCACATATCACAGTTATGTTTAAGACAGATATAAAAATGTTACTATACATCTTTTAATAAAGAATACCAATGGGCGAAATATGAAACTGATCAGTTTAAATATGAAATAGTTAAATTTTGAAAATCACCTGATATACATGTTAACCTTGGACTATTTAGTATTTAAGGATAATAGACAATTAAAATCACACAATTAAGTATAAAATATATCCAATATAAGACAAAAATCTTATCAGATGAAACATCTATCTAAGAGGTAAGTCTAAATTCAAATATACTAAAATTTTGGTCATAGATGTACAAACAGTCCATCAAAGGTCTTAAAAATTAAGATTTTTAAATCAGAATTGTAATTGTGGTGACTTCATAGACAAACAGAACCTTAAACAGTGACCTAAAGGTTAAAATATACAATATACAATCCCATGTTTACATCAATAGTTCATAAGTATCAAAATTGACAATAAGCACATAAAACCATTTAGTTAAAAACACTATTAATATAAAATGAGTAAAACATAAGATTGAAGTATAAACTATTTAGTTCTCGTTCTCATTACAACACAAATGCAATACTTACTGAAATTTCTACAGTGTCTGTAGTATCCAAACTGACTTCATTTGGCTTCGACATTTTTACTGGAACGAATTTCGTTAAATAACGTGTGTACAAATATACATTAGAACAACTTTAAGCTACGAATTTCAAACCGGCCAACAAAGCCATTCACTAAGATATTGTTCGATGTTCAGAAAGCTGTCCGCCTGACCCCCACTCCTTCAAAAGTTGTTGGCGGAAGCAAAAACATTGGGCCTTGCTACTAAGAGGTTCGTGTTGACATGATTTTACTTCAAAATATCCATTTCATAAATATTTAAATCATAACCATTAGCAACGATTATTAAAAATAATTACTTAAAATGATTCGACTATATTACAAAATTCTCAATAAAACAAAGGATATTCATAACTTTTCGACTTATGTGTCCTTATGTAGGACAGAAAGAGCGGGTAACTGCAGGGTAATTATATCTTATAATCTTAGATGAATATATTTAGGTCCTTTCCAGTTCTGCAACAGGTTGGTTATCTACTTTATTCTAGATGTAAGTTTACATAAATCATAGTTGAGTGAATTTACACAGAAATTAAGTAAGTAAGTTTCATTAAAAAATAATGAAAATACAACTTTTATTATTAACAAAAAGAAACATGTTGTAATGTAGGAATCTTCAAACTACATTTCTCCTAGCTGTTTAATGTGACTTACTGAACTTTTGGGAATATATAAAAATGTTCTACATTTTCACAAGATTTTTGTCATCCTAACTCATGTAGTTATTGAAAAGAAAAAAAATCTGTACCGTTACTATCCCATCCAGGGTCTTAAATTCAGTATTTAGCAAAGAGTACTGTTTAAGTGGTTTGGTCAGGCTCACCTGGAACGGCCAGCTTTTATCCCTAATTAAGGATAATAATGATACTCTTATAAGCCGCTTTATAGAGGCTGTGGGTGCTTCAGGAGGGTCTCACAATTCAGTGTCGATTCAGATACTTTATTGTTTTTTGTGTTATTTTTTTAACAGCAGAAGTAATAAGCTTTCAATAAGTACAAATTAAGGCTGTATCTTGAAAAATAATAAGTAGTATATACGAAAATAATCAATGAATTCAGCGATTTGTTTCACTAATGAAAACGTACATAACAGTTTTAGATAAATATAAGGAATATATATACTACACACGATCATTCAACAGTCTTTCAATAATATTCTTAGGGTTGTGCATACAGTGATCAAAAAAAGTATTGATAGACCATTTATTTTTTAGTTTAATAACATTTATTTTCGCCAAACACTATTACATTTTTTACTATGCAACTTTTTTTGAAAAAAAAACTTACATGAAACAAACAAAACATAAATTACCAGTATAATTATTATATTTAAAAAAATAAAAGGTTTTCTGGGGCCAAAAAAGTATTCATACAATTAAATATTATTTCGTTTTTATTATAAAATTGTAAAGAACTAATACACATGTACATAACTTAATATTTTGTGTGAAGTCCCTTTGCATTTACTATAGCCTCACACCTTCTTGGCACCTACTTCACCAGGTTTTGAGTCACCTCTCCGCTTTTGTTCCACACTGTCTTCAACTTCACTATTAGTTCTTGTCTATTTGAACATTTAAAAGTCCGAACTTTTTTTTTTTTTCAATAAAGCCTCAATTGGGTCCAGATAAGGGGACTGAGGGGGTGTAGGGAATAACCTTTAAGGCTTTGTACAATAACCGTCCACTTGTTTTTCTTGCAGTGTGTTTGGGATCATTATCTTGTTGAAATATATAAGTTTTTTCAATCTCTAATTTTGGAACACTTTTATTTAAATTACAACGCAATATATCTTCATAAATGTCTGATGTCATAATGCCATTGATTATGTGTAATTCTCCAACCCCTGACCAGCTCATGCAGCCCCAAACCATGACAGAACCGCCTCGTGCTCAACTGTGGGAACAATGTTCTTTAGATCCCATTTTGGGTTTCTTCCACACATATCTCCATTAGATCCAGAAATGTTAAATTTGCTCTCTTCTGAGAACAAAATATTTTTCCAAAATTCCAAAGACTTGTTAGCGTTTTCTTTAGGTTTTCAACCTCTTGAGCCTGTTTTTCTCAGTAATAAATGGCTTCTTCCTGGGCGATGTTCCTTTGTAGCATCCCTTGTGAAGCACATTTCTTGTAGTTTGGGACATAACTTATTTGCCAGACGTTGTTTCTAAATGTTGTGCTAATTTCCTGGCACTAATTTTTTGCAGCTACTCGTACAATATTTCAGGCTTCCCTAATTGTTACCATTTTAGGCCCCCTGAGCGTTTTATATTTTCAGTAGTTCCACTTTTTTTATTATATATTGTACACTTGAATGACTCTGTTTAATGCGTTTACTAATTTCCCTAAAACTGAAACCTTTTTGTGATAAGGAAACAATTCTATCTTTAATGACGGAACTCAACTCACATGTTTTACTACCCCTTGTGGGAGCTATCAGTTACCCTTTGAACCTACTAATCCACAACCAGTCCTGGGATTGCTTTGACCTGAGGATTACTTAAAACTTCTCAATGTTCACTTGTATGAATACTTTTTTGGCCCAGAAATACTTATTTTTTTAAAAATATAATAATTACATTTTTAATTAATATCTTGTTTTTTTCATGTACATGTTTATTTTTCAAAGAGACTAGCACAATAAAAAATGTAATAGTGTTTGACGAAAATAAAGTTTATTAAACATGTTTTAAGTTTTAAAAAAAAGTATTGGTACACCATTTATTTTTTTTAAAATGGTGTACCAATACTTTTTTGATCACTGTATATATGTGACAATATGTCCTTAGTAAACTTATGAACTGCATAATTTTTACACAAAAAATAATATCACGAATCAACGTAAGCATTGGTGGCAAACCACCAATCATCAAAATGAAATTATTAAAACTATAGAAGTTAGGTTTATGTGATTTTCTATGTCTTAAATCGAATCCCCAGATGGATAAAAATATCAGGTTCCATAATGGAATAATTATCCCGATATTTTTTCATTGGTACAAGAATAGTTCTTTATTATATCGTTTGAGTGATGCTGACTTAGAGATATTTGTTCACTATGTTTAAATACAATTTAGTTTAACCATAATGTTTTTACTGGAAGATTATTGATTGACCGTGTGTAAAGATGAAAGGAATATGGTCCGGGTGCGGTAAAAAAAAAACTCAAATAGTAGAATTATACTATTTTAATGAGCCAACGTTTCGCCCCACGTTGCAGGGGGGCATCTTTTTTAGCCCTGAAGAAGCCCTGCAACGTGGGGCGAAACGTTGGGTCATTAAAATAGTATAATTCAACTATTTGAGTTTTTTTTTTACCGCACCCGGACCATATTCCTTTCATAATGTTTTTAATGTCCCAATCCTCTCAGAATGACCTCTTTGTTAATGTTATATACTCTTACATGTACTGAACACGTTATCACTATTTTTTTCAGTAGTTATCTTTCTCACCTATTATTATGTAGAAAAGATTTGGTTGAAATTCGTTATCATGCGAATATACTTTGTTAAACTTTTATACGTGTAACTGAAATACTTAAAGTTATATTTATTTAGAGAAAATATCATAATGTGGAGTGGAACTAGGTATAGTAGAGCATTATTAAACTATGGAAAATCCCTTTGCAGAGTTTGGAAGCATGACTTTATGTCTGCTTCTTTTAAATGTGAAGAGGAATGGAATAATAGGCTTAAATCATCTTTGCTTCAAAAAGTTAATTTGAATAATATGTTTTATGAAATAGATAACAAACACAATCAATCAAAAACAATCAGTGCTGTTGATGTTGATATATTTGTCAATGCTGTTAGTGATGATTCACACATTGATGAGATGGAGGATATTATTCATAGATTAAGAATGTCATGTGAAGCCACCAACATATTTCCTTCTACACATCATGCTTTTATTCGAACCTACTTAGCTCATGGAGAGCCGAATGAATTAATGAGGGTGTTGAATGATCGGTTAAACTATGGAATTTTCCCTGACATTTTTTGTTATATTTTGTTAATGGACCATTTCCTTGATAAAGGAGATTACAGAAATGCCGCTAAAGTAGCAACTCTCCAGATGCTGCAAGAAGAATTCTCTAATGATCTCCTAAAGTATATGTCCGTTTATAGTTGTTACAAATACTTATCCAGTCCCACAGAATGGGATGAAAAAACTGAAGAAACAACAGAAAAAGATGATGGAGAAGAAATTAAAGTGAGAGTTAAGTATATAAGAAATCCTTATTTTGATAATCATTTTGATTTAAGAGACCCACACAGTTTGATAGGTAAGACTCTACTTATGATAGGTAATAGTACTGACAGCCCTGTTAAAAATGATTTAATTTTATTGGGTAACACCTTACTTCAAGAGTGGAATACTACAACAGTACTTGTTAACACTGCGTTGAAGAATAAACAAGTATTTACAGAGACTACTGTAAATCTGGTCAATAAATTTGTGTGTGATCAAACTGATGATAGTATAACAAAGGATGAATCATATCAAGAATTAAAAAATGGTTTAGAGACTTTGAAAAGTGAAAACTTGGTTGCAAATAATATGCTGGAAATTTTGGAAACCAAAATCAAACAAGAAATTCCCGTTAGTGAAACTGTTGCCCAAGAACAAATCAGAGTAAGTCCCTTATTTAGAAAGATATATCCTGAATTATTAATTAATATGTCTTTAAGAGATAAGTGAATTATCATTTTTTTTTTTTACCATTAACATGTTCACAGGTCTATGATGAATGGGAGAATAATCGTGAATCATCACTTCGTGAAGAAATTGATAAGCTTGAAAAAGCAAATAAATTAAAAAGTATAAAGGAGAAGAAACAAGAACTTCTGGACAGAGAACAGGAACTATACTTTTTTGATCATGAAGATGAAATTGATATAACCATTGAAAACAAAAAGGTTAGGTATCCAAAGAAATGGCTGGGTAAAAAGAAGAAGAAGAAACATGTCACTGAGGATTATGTGCCTCCAGAAATAAAAAAGCAGAGATCCAGTTCTTAGTAATATTTTCAACTGTTAGTGTTTTTTAATTTATGTTAAGAATTATTTTTTTCATAGAAAGTAAACATCAGTAAACTGTTATGACGTAATAAATAATACTATTACCACCAATCACATTTTCTAAATTGCATTTTTATAATATTTAGGAGTATCAAACATTTTTTAATGATCTTTTAATAAATTTGTTTTTTTAAATCTGTATTTGTGTCCTATTTCATTTATATTTTAAAAAAGAAAAATTAGAACTTATTTTACTCCAACAATTAAACAATTTTACTGAAGCGCATTTTATTATAGACCTATGCATTGAAGCAATGCCGAGCTTAAAGGAAGGGAAATAAGTTCATGGTTAGTTTCATGTCCCAGGATCATTCCTCACTAACCCATGGGAGGTGAAACAACTGTGAAACAACAATTCTAAAATCCTATGTGGATTTTTGTTGTGATATGGAGTGACTAGAATTCTATCAGTCCCTAACTCTATCACTCCAGGTCAAAATCCAATCACTCCAACCGACTGTGGGTTATGGAAAACTAATTGAATGGAACAATGAATGCGTAGTTTTTCTCTCAATTTTCAGGCAGCACTGTACTTATAATAATAAAACAATGTTAGTAAATATTGTATTGTTAAAATTTATGTTTTCGATTGTATAAAATATTTTACAAAAGTATCGATAGGAATAACAGAATTTTATTTACTTTATAGTGTCAATTACGACAAAAGATATTGATATGAATAGCGTCCAAACTTTTTATTTTTTATTAAAAGAAAACACCTTTTTAGTAGGTTTATAATTCACTTAAAATTTCCACTTTTTTTTTTGGGAGTATAGGAGTTAGAATTAAACTATTCAATGTTCTTGTTATTTGAAAGGTACTATTTATTACGAATTAATTCTTACAAATTATGTTAATATGAACATTAAAATATTTGTAGACTAAATAATATGAAATATCTGTTTATATGTTAAACGTGATTACTTATATTTATTTCTTTTTGGCACTAAGGTCCTGCAAGAATTTTGGCTTCTTGTATAACCTTCCTTTACTCTCTTATATTCCAGGCAAGCTAATAAAACTAAAGTAAGCTTGGCCTACCTTCCTTCTCTCTTTTTTTCACTTATGCTACCCAGTATTTTTATTTTTTTTTACAAATGTTTCAGAAGTTGAACTTGATTTTGATTTTTGAGTTTCTCTTTATATTCAATCCTGTAGCTTTACTTTACATTACAAACTATTATGAGATTTCATCTAAAATAACTCACAAAAACACAAATAAATATATTTTATTTTTGTAATATAGCATTTAAGAATAACAAATTATACTCTGTTTTTTTTTTTCCATTTGTAAGTTTCATAAAAAAAATAAATAATGAAAGTAACAATTTTATTATTAATAAAAAAAAATCATGATATAATTTAGGGATCTTCAAACTACAATTCTCCTAGCTGTTTTGTGTGGCCAATAGAAGCTTTAATTATATATATTTAAAAATGTCCAATATTTTCGCAAGATTTTTTCTTCCTGATCGGTGTAATTATTAAACATATAGAAAAAAAAAATACCTGTAGCGTTATTTACCTATCAAGGATCCAAGGATCTTGGGTTCAATACTTGGTAGAGAAGTGCTGTTTAAGTGCTTAGGTCAGGCTCGTACAGAAAGACCAGCTTTTTTCCCTAAGTAAGGATAACCATTTTATAGAGACGGGGCTTGCCTAAGGAGGGTCTCCTGATCCCAGGGTTGATTCAGATTTTTTTTTAAACAGCTGAAGTATTAAGTTTTCAGTTAGTACAAATTAAGGGCATTTCATACAAAATAATGAATGATCTACAGTAAAATAACCAGTGAATTCAGTAATTTGTTTCACTAAAGAAAATTGACAATATTCTTAGGGTTGTACATATGTTATGCCACGACCCATCATGAGACTGAACCTCCACTAAAAGCTTTTGCCTGTAGGTATGACCGACCACTTGGTCATTGTCATATCTTAGGAGCTGGGTCCTGCTATTGAACGGTCGCATAAAGATGGATTCTCTTAAGGTTGTAGTCAGAAAAATATTGTATTTTATCTGAAAATATGCAGTGACAGAGCTCTCATTCATTTGCAGTTTCTCATTTTTATTTATATGGTTAAATTTTGTTTTTAGTCTATCAAATATGAAGTTATATTTAGACCGATTTGTTTTATTTTTGTATCACATTTATTTTTTTTTTTGGTGAGTCACTTTCATGAAAAGGTTGCCAAATCCTGCCTTAGCTAGTTAATGAACTTGAGTAAGAACATCAATTATAATCGCCAATCTCATTGGTCTCTATGGCTTTTCATTTCATCACAAGCCTTCTCTGAGATTATTTATTTTTCAGGTGCCTGTTATACATTCACAAATTCTTGCAAAGGTCTATAAATCTTTAAAGGTGCCTTGAGAATAAAATTAGATTTAGAATTAATTCTTCCCTTGGTAAATTAGAGTTTTAATTATGCTCTCATACAAGTAAAATCAAAGACTATCATGGTTGGTTATGTTCTTAAGGTGACTTACTAGTGAGCTATTAGATCTGCAAGAATATTTCAGATGGATAGTGCACCTACAGGAAATGAAAGGATAGTTTCTTCTTTTTTATTTGTTGAAAAATTTTAAAAAAACATTATATGAAATTTAAAATTATATTATTTGTTTTTCTTTAATGTTGCTTCAACTGCCAGGATCATTAGGGACAGCTGTTCTTTTTAAAATTAGTTGGCATAATTTAGTCTGCTTCAGATATTGTAGTGGAATGAAATGGGGCTTTTAATCTTAACACAATTTCTTTCTGGTTTTTCAACCATTGGAACAGGTGTTGAACATTGAGAGCTGCATTATCTCAAGCTTGACATGTTGATCAATGCAATGCTACTATGTGGAGATGGGTAGCTTGGTATTCCAATTATAGTATATAGTATAGTATAATTATAGAGATGGGTAGCTTGGTATTCCAATTATAGTATATAGTATAATATAATTATAGAGATGGGTAGCTTGGTATTCCAATTATAGTATATAGTATAATATAATTATAGTGACAGGGAGCTTGGTATTCCAATTATTTAATCTGTTTATTATGAAGCATTCTTTAGATGTTGGATCTTTTTGAAGACAGCCAAGCTAGATTATGCTCTTTGGTCGTCTGGTGCAGGTGGTAAACTTTCGCACTCTTTGTTCCAATTCTTATTAATTGTACTTTGAATCTCCTGCCTCCAATCATTTAGAAATGTGGACTTAAAAGTACTGAAAGGTACCTCAAAATTTATATCCTCATTTTTTACTCCTTCATCGGTTCATTCATTTCCTCTTATCCCCATTTGTGAAAGGACCCACAATAGTTTTGTTTCTATAACATTTCCTTCTAACATCTTTTTCGTGGTCTGAATATTTTGGTGTAATTTAATAGTAGTCCAAATATTCTGCAGTCCTTTCATGACAGTTAAGTTTCCAATATTATTATTTTTAATGTACTCAATTGCTTTCAGTACTGCCTGTGTTATAACTCTTTTATACCTGATGTTTTATACCTTTTCTCTCAGTTGTCGTGTTACAATCTGACAGATGATTACCTCTATATTTATTGTTTATTTTAATCAATTTTCTTAATATCTCCCTTTTACTTATTACTATAGCTCACCTATACCATATCTACTTCAGCTATCTGTTCTACCTTTTATACCTACCTCTTTACCAAATTTATAACTAATTTTCATGAGTAGTTTCCTATAATTTATTAATGTAGATCTCTATTTAGAACTTTTATCACACCTGGTTATATTTATTAGTAACTTGTTTACAGTCCACCTACATGTATATAATTCCTTATATTTTTACTATTAATCCTTTTTTTTTATATATGTACTTTATAAACATAACACTTGTTTTGAAATGTTTTTATTTTATTGTTTTGTTAATTCTAAAATGTTTGTATCTTGTTTTTTCATTTAGCCCTGATGAAGTCCCGCAAAGTAGGGCAAAACGTTGGTTAACAATAAATAGCTTTGTGGAAGATTATTGATTGATGGTGTGTATAGATGAATGGAATATGGTCCGGGTGCGGTAAAAAAAAAACTCAAATAGTAGATAATTATACTTATATAATTATTGAGCCAACGTTTCGCCCCACGTTGCAGGGCTTCGTCAGGGCTAAAAATGATACAAACACTAGTTACAACAATAGTTACAAAAAGGAAAAAACATAAGTGTAAAATAACAGGGGTATAAAATGTAAAAAAGTAAGATATAATAAGATCTTACTTTTTTACATTTTATACCCTTGTTATTTTACACTTATGTTTTTTCCTTTTTTTTTCCCCCCCTTTTTGTAACTATAGTGTTTGTATCTTTTTTAGCCCTGACGAAGCCCTGCAACGTGCGGCGAAACGTTGGCTCAATAAAGTAGTATAATTATCTACTATTTGAGTTTTTTTTACCGCACCCGGACCATATTCCATTGATAAATAGCTTTCTTTTAGGATTTTGATAACTTTATTGACTGCCGGAAAGTTGTACGAAACTGATATTACATATTTAAGACAAGTATATATCTGGGACGTAGTATCAACCTTATCGCTAAAATCGAACGATTGTTCTTAATTCAATCGATTTTTCAAGTTTTTTCGATTATATCCAAAACGGCTCTAACGATTTTGATTAAACTCGATGAATGAATGAGAAATTAAGTAGTTTTTAGTATCAGACAGGTTTTATTCTCATTGATATAGTCTAACAGAACTTTTAAAAAATCTTCCTCTAAAGTACCTTTAATTTTGTTAATTTAGAAAAAATAAACAGTTCTCATTGTTAGCAATAATAAGAAATGGATAAATACAAAATATTAAAGAGTAGTAAATAACTAAACGAGAAAAATGACACATCAGATTCGAACGGGAAAAGCCGAGACTGCCCGATCTTTCCCAATTGCATTACGGTTTCGTTATCTTTTGTTAAACTGTTATATCCTTGGCATGAGCTAAGTTGATATCCAGTGTTTGCACCTAGAGAAACCCTAAACTACGAATTTTTATTGCAACAGAAATATATTATAATATATTCACTCCCATGTTTTTTTTTTAAATTGCAAAAATAACTTTAACTGGATCCCACCAATCTATACGAAATTTGGTGACATTTGTAGGGCAGAGATGGGGCAAAATTTAGTTATAGTTGAAACTAATAGCTAATATTGCCATGGAAACGACCCTGATTTATGAATGAACCATTGATAAATAAATATCATATCTATGACAATTTCAGCTATTAGTTTTATAGTTGCCCAACTCTGAAGTAGGGTAGTAAGTGAAAGTAAATGGAAATTGAAGTTCGTATTTGTTGAGATGATTTCTTCTCGATGAGTCTTCTTAATTATTTTCTATTTTACTACTTCACTTGAATTATCTTTAAATGTTTTAGTCCGAAAGATATTGGATCATGATAAACAGTTAAATTTAATTAAACATTTCTCGGTTTACTTCTATCTTCAAATTTATTGGGAGCGCTGTGGCACCGTGGTAAGGGTCGGTACTACTGACACCAAGGACCCGAGTTCGAATCCGGCTGGGCAGAAAATTGTTTTCTGTTACACTGCAGCCGTGAGTCAACCCTGTGGTTTCTGGAGCCCTCCTGGGGCCCACCCAACCTCATTAATTGGGTACCCTTAATTAATTACCTCCTTGCACAACCGTTGGCCTCGTAACAGTACTTCCTAACAAAGTACTGAACTCCTGACCCTTCATGCGTTGTTGTGGTACAGATTTTATTTATTTTTTTCAAATTTATTATATTTGTCCCTTAGTAATTTTTAGAAATTAGCAAAAAAACTTGTACTATATTTTAAAAATATATCAACTTCTTCTTGTTGAACGAGTGAACACAAATTAAATGTTTTTAATGAGGTGTAGATAGTTGACCGTATATTAATGATTGGAGAAGTTTGTCGGGGGGCGCGGTCAGCAAAGAACAACATAAATAAACAAAACCATATTTATTTATTTTATGCCGACGTTTCGACATGAGTTTCAGGTCTTCATCAGGGCTATAGAACAAAAGAGATAACAATAACATTTAGAGTAACATACAATTGAAAAGGAATAGTATACAAACAAATTTAGAATTATACAAAATATTGAATTAAATCATAAATGATAAAAAATTTGATAACTGATAATTGAATAGTACAAAATTTTAATTCATTGATGATCGTGGAATTTTATGGTAGTAAATTGAAAATAGTGACAGATGACATATAATATCATGTAGGTAAGAAAATATGTATAATATAAGATATGCAAGTAGTGTCTAAAAAAAAACTGAAAAATTAAATAAATAAATTGAACATTATGACAGACAATGAAAAATAGTGAGTGGCTTATATCTGAATTACATTGTGAGTATTAACTTATATACCTATACTAAAAATATAAATATATATATACAATAGGAAAAGGTAGAATATGGAGAAAGGGGAAGAATAATGTAACAAATATGAGAACGAGAAAGGAGACTTACGTTGTGGCGTAGAAGATAGGCCTGCAACTGATTGATGTAAGAGTTTATTTGAAAATTCCGCTAGAGTGAGGTTCTAGACTAATGCTAGAAACGTAACTGTCAAGAAAGACCGTTATGACACAACAGTTGATATGAAATACCAATGATAAAAAGGTCAAGTTATAGTTTAAAAGAAAAACATAAAACCAGTGATATGTAAAAATACGGAGCCCAAAGGTCAAAAAATTATGAATACAAATTAATAAGAATAAAACATATTCTTATACAAACAATCAAATTGAAAATAGATAATGATTGATAAAAGAAAATAAATTATGGGTGCTTTAAGAAGTTAACTATTTGGGAATAGGCTAGGGATAGGTTTTGTTTATCTGTTTTGTGATTGACTGGAGAAGCTTCTAATTGTATAAAAATTCTTTCGGATATTAATCGTTTGTCGTGGTTAGGGACAGAAGCTAGTATGGTGGTATTGCCAAAATCAAAAGTGTGTTTCAAAGTTAACCTATGTTCAGATAATTTAGAAGCCATGAAATTACGG
>NW_027107951.1:183522-190177 GCF_000696795.3 Halyomorpha halys | reverse complement strand
GTATGTTACTCTAAATGTTGTTGTTATCTCTTTTGTTCTATAGCCCTGATGAAGACCTGAAACTCAGGTCGAAACGTCGGCATAAAATAAATAAATATTGTTTTGTTTATTTATGTTGTTCTTTGCTGACCGCGCCCCCGACAAACTTCTCCAATCATTAAATGTTTTTAATGTTCTTACTGTTCTATTTGTTACGGTTATATAACATATAACGTCCAAAGTGTAGTGAGAACCAAGAACACTGGCTTCGAAGTGCTCACAACAAAGACTTCAAAACAAGTGGTGCCAAAACAAAGGATTCACCAACGGCTAGTGAAATACAATCGATATGTTCATTGTTTGCCACAGAACAACTTGTATGCAATAAAAATGAATTTTTACATCACACTTTTATATTTCTGGCCAGACTTATCACACGTCTTATTACTTTAAGTTTCGTGGAAGATACTGCCCAAATATATACGCCTTGCTTATGTGAGTCGTAAGATGAGCCTGACAAGTTCTGTCTATCTCAACCCAACAAATGAAAGTTTTTTTTTAAAAATTTATATTGGAAGAAGAAAGTTGACCGTATGAAGTAGATTGAAGGAAGATAGTCCGGGTGGCAGTCAATAAAGGTTTCAAAATATTAACGAAAAACTATTTATTTAGCCAATATATAGCCCAACACCAATGCGTACAGTATTATAGCGAAAACAATATATACAATAAATTTTAAAAGAAAAATATATAAAGGGAATTGTAGTGAAAACAAATGTAGAGGAAAAATCGGTTTTTAAACCGGTTTTTTATTATTTATTTTTCACATAAATTTCTGTGCCCGGTCTAAAACATCCGTTTGTATTTGGACAGCTGTAATGGAGGTTACTAGGGGACTGCCACTGTCGGTCTGGGCATCGATGATCAAGTTCCTTTCCAGCCCCGAGTAAACAAGATCTGGTTTCCATCTTCTTTCGCTGTCAAAATAAGGTTTGGCTTTACAGACTTACTTACCTTCCTTCTGGAAATATTATCATTATTGGTTCTAAGGACAGACAGGCCTTGATGACGTTGCTCGCAGTCTTATTGGAATGGCATCTTGTCTCCATGTTGACTCCTTATCCACCAGAAATCCTAGCTCTCGATAGCAGACTATGTGAGCTCTGCATTATTCTTCACGTTTTGCATTATTCTTATAATTCTAATTTTCTATAATTTTTAATTCCCTCATCCGCTGGGAGTAATACTAAGGAGAGTATTGTTGTCGTGTCAAATTATCGATGTGCATATCTATCCTTTTTAGGATGAAAATATATTTTCTATTATTTCTATTAAATTATTTTATGTTCGCGCACTTCCATATCGATATATTTTTACAAAATTAGGATCTCCTTATATGTTTTCGGGATTGTTGAGAATGAAAATAAAATCGATTTTATGATAGCGATCTTCCTTAAGTTACAATAAATCAATATGCAAGCCCGCGGTCATAAAATTAATTTTATTTTTATTTTCAGCCCCTCCGAAAACATGTAAGGAGACACTAATATTATAGTAGTAAAAATAAATCGATATGCAAGCACCCGCTCATAAAATCATTTTATTTTTTGTGCATTCGAAAAGATTTTAACAGACTTTAATATATTGTAGGAACGTGAAAAGTTAAAATAAATTGAAATTCCAGCGTTCCATTAGTAGTATTTTAATTTTCTGCACATCTGAAGAAATATAACCATACCTTAAACCGAAAAGTTAAAATGAAGTCAGTACAATGGCTTTTTAAAATTAAAAGTGTACAGCTATTAACGAAATCTGAGTTAAATTATATGTAATTGTAATTCTAATGCACAATAATAATTATAGTAATTGTACAAGAAGAATTACAATTACTTTTTTACTTTCCTTACACGGTAGGAGTGATGCTGAGGTGAGTATTGTTGTCTGGTAAAATTATCGACCTGCTGATCTATCCGTTTTAGAAACCTCTGAGTCAAAAAAAGAAACAACCTCTTTTTAGCCTCTTATCTGTCTGTATTTAAGTGTATCTGTGATTCGATTATTTTAGGAACGGCTGTGCCGATTTGATCGTTTTTTTTTGGTTTGTAGAATTTCGGCCCCCGATGCCTGTGCACCAAATCGGGATAGCAGTAGTTAGTTGTTAACGAATAACCGAAATACATGCTTTTCTCTAAACTCTACTGCCAAAACGGTTCTAACGATTTTAATGTAATTTGCTCCAAGTAAAATATTTTAAAACCTTTAATTTTTCATATATTCATTAAACCTTCGAAAAAATGCAAGGAAAAAGTTATGAAGTAAAGAAAATCTTATCTACGCGTTACTTAAAAAGTATACATTTTATAGAAAAATATAAATTATCAAGTCATATTTTTAAATTACATTTGTCAGCAGATCCGCTTTCAAGTCCAATAAAGTGTTTTTGGCCATTGTTTTTTTGGCCTTCCAAAAGATTCCAGGAACATTTTTTTCAAATTCAATTCTTGAAATTTGGAATACAAATATGCTGTATTGAAAATTGTAAAAAATGTACCACTTAGATTTCCGTAGTAAAAAATATATAAATAATTTTATTTCATATAAATTTGAAGGTTTTTTATTCTTGGAATTCACTTGGATTGTGCACTTATTGTATATATTTTTATATTTGTACGTGTCACTAAATATTTTTCCATAAGAGGGTACGAAAAAAATCATGCAATTCGACGAAATTCCGAAAGTTCAGTTCCTCCGAAAGTGGTTAAATCCAAATTCTAAATATTTTTTGGAAACACAAAAACACACCCAATGTATTGAAAAGATCTTTGCTAATTTCAAAAATGATTTCTCGCTATAACAAAAGATATATAAGGAGAATGGAATATGGTCCGGGTGCGGTCAAAAAAACTCAAATAGTAGAATTATACTATTTTATTGAGCCTAATTTGAGTTTTTTTGACCGCACCCGGACCATATTCCATTCATCTATACACACGGTTAATCAATAATCTTCCAGTATGTCCAAAAGATATAGTTTTCTATTCTTGGGCCTGACTCCAAGAAAAGCTGAAAGTTCAATCCCAGAAATAAAGGTTGAGCAGCAAAAAATTGATTTCATTGTTTCAATAAAATGTGAAGGGAGAGATGAGAATTGAGGGCCCGAAAGGAAATATCTAGCTCTAACTCAAATTTCAAAAAAAAATTCAACCCTAAGTTAAATTTTCTAACTCAAGTTAGAGGGACTATAGGAGTACGAAAAATCTTAAAACAACAAAAACATATTTGAATGGTAATATTTTGAATGAAATCTAATTCCACTTTTTAGGTATTGTTTTGTTCATGAAATAACTACACACACTTAATTTAGCTAATTTAAAATGTAACAGGGAAGTCGTATTATAAGTAATAGATAGTCATTACAACCATTCCAGTATGCAAGACGTCTTTCCTCCAATGTGGGTCAAAACTTTGGTTATTAAAACACAGAAATAGTATATTTTATATTATACATTTCTTAACCATAACCCAAATTATCTTTTACAGTAATTTACATTCGGTCAATCATCTGTATATAATAAGAAATATCATTAAAAAAATATTTCTTTTTTTTTATATAATTGTTTGATATTAATTTAAAAATAATATTTTTTTTAAGACAGAAAAATTCCGCGAGACCTTCGGAGAGAGAGTTCACCATGAAGGGCCTCTTACTACAAGAGCCGGGCAGAAAAAAAGGCAGTTATCTCACTCCAATTTTTTATTACTTTAATGAAAACTATGTATAATTACTAGTCAAAACTGATGAATTTGCCAAGTATAGGTTGGGGGAATAAAAAATGGTAACTGTTTCAAAACCTTAAAAAAACATTAATTTTTCATTCGGAGCTCTGTATCTTAAAAACTACCAACAACACTAGAAAATAAAAAAGAATATTATTTAAAGAAGAGTAAATTTGCTGAAATATGAGCCATAATAGAGCTATTTACGTCCAATAGTTCTCGAGATATAGCCTTTTAAAAAGCAACATTTCGTAAAAATGTACTGAAATGTCAGTAGTTGGTGAATCTATCTTGAGAAATCTATATCTCAATAACTATTCGACGTACAGATGTCTATTAGCACTCAAATTAAAGCTAAATAATTGTACTATAAAGTAGTTAATGACCTTTAACTTTGTAGGAATAGTAGTTTTCATGATATTTGCTAAAATAAACTGATTTATAGTTGTTCAGACAATAAGTTTGATTTATGAAAAACTTCACTTCAGAAACCATAAGACGTAGAGATATCTGCCAGCACTAAAATTAAAGCTAGTTAAATTTACTACAAAATAGTTAATTATGTTTATCTTTGTAGGAGTAGCAGTTTTTATGATATTTGTCAAAATAAACTTATTTATAGTTATGTATTCGAATAAAATGTTGGATTTTTGAAAAAATATATCTCTAGACCCATAAGACGCACATATGTCTGCCAACACTCGAAATAAAGGAAATTTAACTTACTATAAAGTAGTTTATGAGACTTATCTTCGTAGGGGTAGTAATTTTTATGATATTTACATATGAATATAAATTTGGCAAATGAAAATCTGTCCGAATAACTCAACTATAAATCAATTTATTTTAGCAAATTTCATAGAAATTACTACTCCTAAGAAAATAAACGTCATAAACTACTTTATAGCTCATTTAACTAGCTTTAATTTGAGTGCTAAAAGACATCTGTAAGTCAAATGGTTTTTTGATATAGATTTCTCGAAATAAATTCACTTACTACTGATCTTTCAATACATTCTTTACAACATTTTTATGAAATGTTGCTTTTTAAAAAGCTATATCTCGAGAACTATTTAACGTAAATTACTCTATTAGGGCTCATATTTTAGCAAATCTACTCTACTTTAAATGACGCTCTCTTAGGTTTTCTTGTGTTGTTGCTACTTTTAAGATATAGAGCTCCGAATGAAAAATTATTTTTTTTTTTCATTTTGAAACAGCCGCTGTTTTTATTCCCCCTACCTATACTTGGCAGACTCATCAATTTTGACTAGTAATTATACATCGTTTTCATTAAAGTAATAAAAAATTGGGGTGAGATAACTGCCTTTTTTGTCCTGTTGGACTCTGATACTATCTGGTTTGGATCTCGCGGAACAGTATCAATTAGAACAAGGATCTTCTTGGAAGACCTAGGTTTTAGCATTGGGGACCTAGTGATCTTGGCGGAAAATATTATTTTGGACTCCCTCGGTATCATATGTCATCAACTGCATGAGAATTAATTCTCATAATGTATATTTATATGTTTTTTTTTACCTATTTGTTTGTGTGTTCTAACTTATTTATTCATTTATTTGTTTTTAAATTTATGTATTAGTTCTTTTTAAATTAGTTTTTTTAGTGAACTGTTCTACTGCTGTGATTGTTTTGTTTCAGGTTTACTTTTGCGTTGCTATCTATTAATGATTTATGTTAATTTTCTTAATTCATTGAACAGTTGAAAGAGGAGATGTATAGGGAGAATAATTTTATTTAAGATATTAGTCTATTCAAATATATATATTTTTTTCAAGGTTTTGGGTATTTCTATAGTCCCTCCAACCCGAGTTAGAGGGTTAAAAATTTGTTTGTGAATTGAGTTGATGTCCTTCTTTCGCGCTCTTAACTCATATCTCTCCCCTCCACATTTTAATGAAGAAATGAAATCACATCTGTTTTCCATATACAAATTATGTTATTCCATAGAAACAATTCTTTGCTGCTAAAACTTTTTTTTCAGGAATTGAACTTTCAGCATTTCTTGGAGAATAAAAATTGTTCAACATCCCATTCGTAGCAGATTTGGCCCAAAATTGGTCTTTTTATTCCAAAATCCTTACCCATCCTAACCCATTAATTCTTAATCTTTCATCCTTAACTATCCCTGATAATCCTCTGAGGTGTCTGAAAAGAAGATGGCCACGGGACCTTCTAATTTAAATTAATGCTTGAAGTACCACCCATAAATGGGTGGTTCCTTCCCAAGATTTTCAAGTGTAAATGAAACATACAACATATTTAATTATTGTATTTATTACTTGTACAGTTGTAAATCACATTAAATAAATAAATAAAAAAAAGAAGTTTTTTTTCAAATTTATATGAAATCAAATTATTTATGTATCTTTGTTATAGCGAGGTATAATTTTTTTTTCTTTTCAAATTTGTAGAGATATTTTCAGTACAAACTTGGAAAAAATTGTAGGAAATTGGAAAAAAAGTTAATTAATCAGGAAAAAACACAAGCAAATTAAAAAAAAAATGTTTAAATGAAAAAAAACAATTACAAAAAAAAAAAGAAATAATAAATTTTTCTATGGCATTTCTTATTATATACAGGTGATTGACCGTATGTGAATTATTATAAAAGATGATTTGGGTTGTGGTTAATAAATAAAATAAATATGTTTTAATAGCAAAAGTTTTGACTTACATTGCAGGAAATACGTATTTGCATACTGATATGATATCAATTACTGCAGCCTCAGTACGCAAGTACGACTTGCCTGTTACATTTAGGCAGCTTATGATCAAATTAGTTGAAAATGAAGTGTGTGTAGTTATTTCATGAACAGAACAATATCTTAAAAGTGAGAGTAGATTGCATTCAAAATATTGGCATTAAAATATATATATA
>NW_027107951.1:182066-183452 GCF_000696795.3 Halyomorpha halys | reverse complement strand
TTTGTTGCGGTTTTTAAGGTTTTATGTATCTCTATAGTGCCTTCAACTTGAGTTAGAAGGTTGAAATTAGTTTTGTGAATTGAGTTGGTGTTAGAGAGATCCTTTCGGGGTTCTTAAATCATATCCCCCACCCTCCCCCCTCCACATTCTAATTAAACAATGAAATCACATCTGTTTTCCATATAAAGATGAAAGTAAATAAGATCATAAAGACAATTCTTTGATGCTCAATATTTCTTCAGGATTTGAATTTTATAATTTCTTAAAATCAGGCCCAAGGATAAAAAACTTTCAAATTTTTATGAAATAAAATTATTTATATACCTTCACAAGAAATCATTTTTTTTTTAAATTTGCAGATCTTTTCTCACTATACATTGTGCATGTCATGTTTTTGTATTTCTTAAAATTTTTTTGAACTTTTACATCTCAATATATATTTTACCTCTTTAGTTTTGTTATTGTTATTCTACTTAGATATTTAAGTAATTACATGAAAGTTTTCTTTTTCCCTTTTCTCATAATTTTTATTTTAAATAATTTTCATTTTTTACTTATCTAAAAATTTACTTAGTAGATTTATTTATAAATGTATCCTTTCTCCTTTCATAATATTAACATTACTCACTACATTCTTATAATACTTACACTATACATTTTCTAAATATAGTACGTATGTACCTATATTAGTTTTTATTCATTATAGTTACTATCTGCTTGTACTTAGCCATAATGAAGGGCTGAAATTCTGGCTGAAATGTTAGCACTTAAAAAATAGTTTTTATTGTTTAAATAGATAAATTTCATCCAATTTTAGTCTCAAAACTATTTTTATTTCTTTATAAGTCTTACGTTTCGGCCACTTCGGCCATCCTCAAGGACAATCTATCACAAACCGTGTTTATTATACATATGATCTTTACCAATTTTAAACAAATAACAATATCATTACTAAATCATCATACGTTAATACAATTTTAGAACCACATCATTTAAAAAAAAACCACCTTATGCAGGCTATACTGCCCAGGTAATTAATTACTTTCAGTCCACTAATTACCTTATGACATTAAAACATTAGGGAATCATATAATTTTATTAATAAGCAATTCTTAGATTATATCCAATTTTCTAATTTGTCAACTCTTCACATTAAATTAAAATTAAAAACTTTTTATCACTTTTTTTTTTGTAGTAGATAAGCTGTTTGTGATAGATTGTCTCTTAGGATGGCCGAAACATCGGACTTATAAAGAAATAAAAATAGTTTTGAGACTAAAATTGGATAAAATTTATTTATTTAAACAATAATAACCAGTCTCGAAGATTCTTTACACTCGAAAGTGTAAAGATTATATATAAAATAGTTTTTAGTTTTTGTTAGTT
>NW_027107951.1:147582-181951 GCF_000696795.3 Halyomorpha halys | reverse complement strand
AATAAATATATCAGTATATGTATTATATAATATGTACGGAAGTTTGTTCTTTACGAAGACAATTTTACTTGAGACTCTTTTCATTCTTTAGGACTTCGAACTGACCACTGCACTTCTGAAGTCCTCATTTCCATAATTTCTTTACATTGGATGTTGTAATATATGTAGTTTATACCATTTTTTTTCTCTACTAGTTTTAGACTTGAACAAACTCCATAAAGAGCTGTTTCAGGAGATCCCCCGAAACTGTTGCCTCATCGGCCCGATCCCCTTGGAGGGGCGAAGGAAGGAGCGCGCGCGGCAGTGGTCGATATGCGGCCAGTCAGTTAGCTTCGGGATGTGGTATCTCTACGTGATAGTCTTCCTCTGGGTCCTCGTCGTCCTCCAGTCATCGGTGGACCTCAACTACTTCCTCAGGATGGGCTTCATCTATGTCAAGGCGAGGTACTTCAAGAAGAGGGTACACATCCTCTCCAGCACTAAGATCACAGGTCAGGGAATTTTAAAATCAACTAATAATATCTATAGGAATATAATTAATCAACTAGAAAATAATTAAAATTGAAATTCCTAAGATGATATTTGCTATATCATATTTTAAATGATAATCCTTAGTAATTCTGCAAAATGTCATTTGCACAATATTTATGTCTAAGTACAAAGACTCTTCGACTTATTATATTTCTGATCAATGTTACTTGAATATTTCAAATTTTGAATGTGACAGTTTTTGGACAATCGTATGTATTGTATTAAAATTTATAAATAAATTTTAATACCTAAATATACAGACAAGTGTTGTATAATTATGGCAATGAACTACGAAATAATTACTCAAAATAAATGATAATTTTCTATTGTTAAATAACTTGAATGTGACAAAATCAAAATGACAATGGATAGCTTAGTTTAATTTTTTTGAAATTTAATTTGATTTAATAAAAAATTTATTTTATTTTTGAAAGAATAGTGGTCCGTGTGCTGTAAAAAAAATTTAATAATGCTTTAACTATTAATTTATTGTAACCCAACATTTCATCCCAGATTACAGGGGTTCAAGACTAAAAAAGATACAAAAACTGAATGTTAACATTAAACTTAATTGTTAAATTATTTTAGCTGTTTGTATCTTTTTTTGCCCCGCCTTTATTATCATTATGATTTCTCATTTTAGCCCACTACAAAGTGGGGCGAAACGTTAGCTCAAAATAAATAATTTAATTTTTTCCATTTTATATTGTTTATTTTTTTTTTTATAAAAATAATATTGTTTTTTTTTTAAAAATCATTAAACGGATTTCTGACATTGAACTTTCGTTTATCTGTTGAGGTGTTTGTTTAAACATACAATATAAACAAACCTTTCTGTTTGAATTCTGCCAATGTCATTTGCACCATATTCATGACTAAGTACTAAGACCCTTTAAATTCTAACTTCTCTTTCTGATAAACGTTTCGGGCTCATTTTCAAGGTCTTATTTTATTATATAAAATAAAATTTAACAAATGCAATATTCATCAGTCCTTCAATACATCGAGTTAGATTTTAAAAGGGATTAGAGTGTCATTTTTAGGTAAACAACAACTAAATTTGTTGTAAAAATTATGAGCGGCCCAAAAGATAAAAATAATTATTTTTGAAAGAGAACAGAATGATATAATAAAGAATCTAATATAGAATAAACTGATACATAGAAAAGAAATGTACATAAAACTATTTTCTATTACGTTAAGTAATTTGCAAAAAATATATATCTAAAAAAATAAAATAAATAAACGCTTCTATCTATCTATGGAATTAAAACAAATGTAAACAAACTTTAGTAGAATATGTTATGTTGATGTTTTTGTAGGTATTTAAACTTTTTCCAACAATAGAAAATTATCATATTTTTTTCTGAATAATTATATTGTAATTGAATATAA
Organism: Halyomorpha halys; assembly: GCF_000696795.3. Classification (NCBI taxonomy): domain Eukaryota; kingdom Metazoa; phylum Arthropoda; class Insecta; order Hemiptera; family Pentatomidae; genus Halyomorpha; species Halyomorpha halys. The sequence goes on along the minus strand of NW_027107951.1, from coordinate 180,025 downwards.
TTATTATAATTCTGCAATTGTCTGTAAATTTAGATGTTAAAATTAATTTATGAATTTAGATACGATTGCTGAAAAACCATGTCATATCCAACAACTTGAAATAATTATCTTAGATATTATTTACCTTTTTTATTTAGTAACGTATATTAAAGTCTGTTGCCAGCATCTCTTTGCATTTGTCAGTAAGGTATTTTGTCATTGTTGTACCTAAATTTCAACATTCCACTATTTCCAAGACTATATATATATACATACATCGCACAATATGTACCAATTTGCTAAATATTCACAGAGTAGGCCATTAAAAGCCTAACTCACAGTAACGATTAAAATATATTTTAAAAGTTAAACACGAGGATCATGGTAGTGATTATTTACATAAGAGTTATTAGGACAATACAATAAAAATAATAGATGATAAACTTGCATAAGTAATCATAATTAACATTCTCAAGTTCTTCTTCATAAGTATCAGAAATGTTTTTGATTTCTCACTTGAAAAAATATGCTTTTTCCGTTTTTTAAATATTGAAAGATGTTTTTTTTTAAATAGTTTACCATACTATCTACTATATCTCAGGATCCTTCGTTCTCATAGACTAACGGTCCAATTTCAATGTACAAGTAACTTTTTGAATACTTAGCAAATTACATAGTTACGTAGCATTGGGGTCGTGGAGTGCTTCGAGAACAACATTGCTTCTATATAAACATTCAAATTAATAGTAATTCTCTAAAAATAGATGAAGGGTCAGAAAAAGATAACTGACGTCTCTTCTTCCTTTTTTTTTTATTGAGTTATTGTTAACAGTATCATAATGAAAATCCGTATTATTCAAGGAAGTTTGTTTGCGAAAAAAAAGATAATAAATTTTTATTATCGAATGTACTAAATTAGTTTTTTCGTGTTCAAACTGCCTAAAAGAATACAAATTTTTATTTTGAATGCATTGATACCGAAAACTAAAATGAAAAAAAAAATATTGGTTTTAGTTTATCTTTTCCTGAACTTGGGAATGAAGGAATTCACAATATTTAATTTTTGAGACAATTAAAAGTACTTTTTGTTGATTTAAACATGTATAATCTGTTTAATTACATTTTTTTTATTTATAATAAAATATATATATTTCATCCCGAAACTATACCTATTGATTTGAACAAACACAACTCCAAAAAACCACATAAAATCTGTTTTGATTTCATGAGGTTATTATTATTTTTATCCGTAAGTAAATAAGTATGATCTATTCCAACAAAATATTTTTTATATGCAATAGTCTGCTATGGTTTGACTATTTGGCCATTTTCATACTCACATTATTTTAAATAAACACTAAGTAATTTTTACATTTTCAATTTTCATTACATATAGATGTATTTGTGATTGAACATGGATAAGCCAGCATAAATTATTCCATGGTTTTTAATTTTAAAAATGACGTGTTTTGGGGCATACAATCAGACTATATTTATCACTATTATTAAACCATCATATAATCAACTTAAGTCAATAAAACCTGATTTAAAATATTTGTTTTTTTATAGATTCACTGTCGGTTTTGTTTAAAATATCTTTCAACTTTTCAAGGATAAGAAAAAAAAACATTCTTACCTTTGACCAAATTAATACATTTTCAGTTTTTGTGCGTGAGTTATTCATTGCTAAAACCAGTCAGATTAGATGGGAAAGTAGCTTTTTACGCTAAAAATAGTTTTTGTAAATTTCGTTGATGGAAGCTTTCTGCTGGCTACCCATCAACTGTATAATTATTGGTTGTTTCTAATTTAAATCTAGTGATTAAAAAAAAAATCCTTTTTCTTCCCTCGGTGTTTTTCCTATTTTTTATTAATCTTTATTCGTGTCATAACTTAAACTATTAATTAGTAATTAATAAAGTCTTGTCTTATTAACCAATTCTAACTAAAACAAGTGTGGTACTGTTTAAAAATTATACTTGTGATAGTGTTTTTAGTCAGCTTTTTCGTAAAATCAGCGTATCCATTATTATTATCATTCAGCAACATGTGCCATTTAGTAATTTTTTAAATATAAATTAAGGTAATATGGGGTGAGTAAATTTTTGGGGCAAGTGCGTAATCCTCTCGTTAATTCGAAACCTTGAAGTGCTTAACGACCTTCCCATTAGAAAGCATAGAACAAACCAGACAGGAGAGTTTTCTAAGATAAACTATAATGTGTGCGCGATGTCAATAATAAATATTAAGCGCATAATGAAGGTGGTAAGTATCATTTAAGTTAAACTTAGGAGCTTTAATTTTTTTTTTATCCTTAATATATCGTACTCATCTCGGAAGGTATGTATTAAAAGAGTGGATTTTGAGATCAGTCCTCTGGAAGGTGAAATGAAATAAAAAATAGTTGATTATTCTGGGACTAGGTCCCTTTAGAACAATTACAAAGGTAATTTTAATTTTACAATAAAATATATTGGCCAAAATCAGTATGGCCACTCTTAATTATAACTTATATTAAAACTGTTTATAAACAATTTTAGATACAGAGAAAAAATATAAGAAAAATTTATTAAATGATATTGATGTAAACATCTAGATGGCTTTTGTCTTATATATATGAACCAACCTCGGTATTTAATATAGTATTGGAGCGCGGTGGCAGCGTGGTAAGGCGCGGTGCTATTAACTCCAAGGACCGCGGGTTCGAATCTGGCTGGGCAGAAAATTGTTTTCTGTTACACTGTACCGTGAATCAACCCTTTGGGTTCTGGAGCGCTCCTGGAGTCCACTCAGTCTCATTAATTGGGTACCCTTAATTAGTTAAAAATCTGGCGGTCGAGCGTGATTTTGACCAAATCACATCCTTGCCACAACCATTGGCATAGTAAACAGTACTTCCTTATAAAGTACTGATCCCCAGACTCTTCATGGATTGTTGTAGTAGATTTTTTTTATTATAGATTTTTTGTTGTAAACATTAATAAGTCGTGTATTATTTCAACATTACTATACCAAAGATTTTTAGGGTGTGGTTTTACCTGTTATGCTCTTAATAAACTATGTTAGAACCTCTGATTCTAGAGAAAATATTTTAGAAGTATTATAATCATCTTTTCCTGTACGAAACTTAAAGAAAAAATTTTATGAAATTTAGAAGATTCGGGATAATAGTTTCATTTTGCTAAAAATGTTTTTACGGTTCGAAATAACAATTATCAATATGAAATCTGGTCTAAATCGCTTTAGCCATTTTTATATGAAAAGCGTTCTTTTATTTTGTCTTTAGGTTGTGGATGGCAGGTTGAAATTGCATGGAACCTTTTACGGCTCTATATAAGCGGGTAAAAGTTTCTTTGAAATCAGTTGCACCCATTTCTGGTGAAGATTAGAAAGAAATACAGAAACTGACAGAACGAAATTTACCTTATTCTATTTATTATGTTAATAACATAACATATGTCGTATGGTACCTATTTATTATGTTACCTCTAACATATGTCGTATGATACCTATTTATTATGTTACCTCTAACATATGTCGTGTGGTACCTATTTCATTTAAATTTGGAAGGTTATTTTTTTACTTTGGATATGATTATGATTTGATCTGAGAGATGAGGATCGAAAATATGACGCAAAAATTAATAAATTGAATAAGAATAGTTTAGCTCTCCCTAAGTTTCTGTAATTGTCTTTAGAAAACTTTAATTAGGTATTGCTGGTAATGAAGGGACCCTTCCCGTGACCATTTTATGATTAAAGCTTGGATACTTTATTTAAATAATCATTAGAAGATTAAATAAATAAACCTTATGATAAGAGAATAATAGTAATTAATTAAAAAATCAAAAGTGGTCACTTAGTATCTCCTTCAAAAAAGTAGTACATTCCTGAAGAAATGGTACAAATATAGGCTTCAATTTATTAATTTTTATCGAGGTAGGAGCGGTATAAAAAATATGATATTTTGAAGAAACTAATACTCACTATGTATGCTGGTTATCATTGCTCCAGATGCATTGTACCGGCAAGGGGAGTTCAAAATTGTACCTTACCCTTCCATAGGGGTTCGTAAATTCAGAACAAATTTAATGTGTATAAATGTATGCAATAGAAATATATAAATAAAATTAAATCAAATTATAATAACCAGTAGTGAAAATCAAACTTTGAACATAAATTCTGAATAAACTGAAATTAAAAAAACAAACATTTAAAGTGAGCAAAATATCAAAGTCACGATCTGAGGAATATTGCATGACATATGTTCTACTAGGTTAGATTTGGCTAAAACGTTAAATAAATTACATAAAAAATATATAGATACTATAAAAACCAAGGTTTAAATTATTTAAATAAATATAACATTTTGAATTGAAGAATGGTGTCACAACTGGAAAATCATAATACATTCAAACATCAGATCTACTTTACTCTCCGTCGCAAACCTCTGCTCTCCTGTCATGCTGTATCTTTTTATTTATTAAACATCCCACTAACGCCTGTTGAACAGACTCACTACTTCACGTACATCTTGACAAGTGAATCACCATAAAGACAAAACACTGCTCGTAGATTCCGATTACAACAACACCTACTTGACAAACACTCTAAACCTCCCCTTTACAACAAAACTCTTATGCACTACGATAATCGGACCTACTTGAACATACGGAATTGAGCTATAGGGCTCTACCATACCTTTAAATTCCTTCTGTATTCAATCATTGCAATCTAAAGTCCTTCATAAAATCCTTGATGCTCCTTATTACGTCACAAATAAACTCATCGATTAAGAACTCAATATTCCGTTCGTTGGACATTTTGCCCGAAACAGATATACCACCTTTCATTCTAAAATCCTTACCCACCCAGACCCGTTACTTCTTAATCCCTCATTCTTAACAATCCCTGATAATTCTCCGAGACGTCTGAAAAGAAGATGGCTACGGGATATTCTAATTTAAAGCAATTATTAAAGTACCATTAGGTGATTCCGTCCCAAGATTATCATGTATTCTGAAACAGTATAGAATTTACTTATTGTATTTTTTATTTTTAATACAGTTGTAAATTTCAATAATAATAAAAAATCAAAATGGCTATAAACTAAATTATTCTAAAAAATAAATAAGTCTTTCTTGTTAGAGGTCCATTTATGAAAAAAAATCCGTGAATTTTGTTTTATTTCCTTTAATATGGGCAAGAGTAAGTAATATATATTACTTTAACAATCACGCAGGTAGCCCATGTTGGAAACAAACCAGCTTCCTCTTTCGAGGACTATTATTTTTCATGAAATACATTTGGCTGCACTCATGACGTGAAGTTTTCAGACAGCTGATATATATAGATTACCTAAACCGAAATGAACTTTAAGTCTTCGAAACTTAAATTAATTAATCGAGTTAGCAAATATTTTCTTAAATACATTCCAAAAGGTCCAAAAGACAGAATATACTTTTTCTTCACCACAATGAGCACTTGACAATATCTTCAGACGAAGATGTTTTACCACCCATCAATGAAAGAGATAGAATTTGAGAAACTTAAATAGACCATATTGCAAGTCAAGTCCATATTTGTACAACCTGCTCTAGCCTATGGTCGGTTACGATTCACTTCGTATCCTGACTACCTCGATCCATTACGAAAGAGTCACTCAGAGTTGGTAGTAATTGGAATTGCCAGTACCATTACTTTCTTTGCAATTACAATTACTGTAATTTGAAACTGCGGAAATAAAATTACAATTTTGATTAATAATTTGAACTACTTGATGAACCATTACAATTGTGATAGTGGTCATAAATCATAATTTGAACCAAAGAATTCACAATTCCTAATTTCAGTCAAATGTAATGAGATTTAAAAAGTTAAGTTAATATTATAAAAATAAATGCCTTAGCCACAATAAACGAAACCGGTCGCATTCATGAGGTCGCTATCAATAGCTATTTTATTGTTTAAATAAAATAAATTGTACTAAATTTAGGTCTCAAAACACTCTTAATTTCTTTAAAGGTCCAACGTTTCGGCCAATTCGACCATCCTCAAGGACAATCTAATAAATACAGCTTTTATTATACATTCAGTTTTAACAAATAATATTATTACTAATAAATTAGCATACCTTATATATTTTTAACCTTGCACTCAGGCCAGACATATAGTAAAATGTATCTTGGTATATTCTTATTTCTTTTATTATTAAGATTCATATCAAAGTTAATTGTAAATAGTAATATAAAATTTATCCTTATTTTTCATAAATAAATTTGTTAGTACAAATGTCTTGTGTCCGTTTTAAAATTGATTAATAATAATTCATAAATAATTCTATATAATTAATGTGTAAATTGACTCAAGTATTTTTCTTTTGAATGTATTATTTTCTTTATGTAAACTTATTGTATTAACAAACTCAAAATTGTGCTGGTTTTTGGCTGCATGCAGCACTAGTGCTGTTTTATTGGGATCCTTCTCCTTTATTTTTTATAAAAAAAGATATAAAATAATGTAGAAGTAAAGATATTTCACATAATTTTATTTAGCCTCACTATAGTTTACTTTTATTTCATACCAGTTATTCTCATACTTTGTTACATTATTTTAGTTTGTATTTTTTCTAGCCCTGATGAAGCCCGTAAAAGTAGGGCGAAGCGTAGGTTTATAATAAATATTTTTATTACTGTTTAAGTTCTTTTGACCCCACCCGAATCATCTACCTTTTATACGCTTCATCCGGTCAACAACGATCTTCAAATCTCCTATTTTAATCTTATTATAAAATAAATTCGCAAATAACTAACTATTATAGAAAAATTTTAACGGTTGATGTCGTTTATCTTATTTTATCCCGATCTGGCGATGTATAAATAGATAACTAATATTGCTCAATTTCCAGAAATACGTACACAGATCAGCAAAACATTGAATGGAAAACGTTGAGTCATTTAAATATAAGAAGATGGTCAGGGTTGCGGTCAAAAAAAGAACAAATAGTTTATAACTATTTTAATGTCCGACGTTTCGCCCCACTTTGCAGGGCTTCATCAGGGCTGTTCAAAGCGAACGGTTGAACAGAAGGCGACAATGAAGCGGAAGCGTGGAGGTGGCCAGCCATTTAACGACTATATTTCTATTTCAAATACGTCGCGTATAAAGGAAGTAGTCATAAAGATATGACGAAAAATAAAAAATAATAAGAGAAAGATAGAGAAATATGATAATAGTAATAGCTATAATAATTTTCTAATTTAGGAATAACTAAGTAAAATTAAAATGATACATATCGTTACTAATAATACGAGTATATACTGAAGAAAATATAGTTAGGGTAGTTAGGGTAGTTAATACAATATAGGATATAATAACAGTGATTGTAAAAGAAGTAACTAATAAGTAAAAGTAAATAAAGAGTATTAAAAAAAAAAACAACGAAATAAATAAGAAAAATAATTAGACAATGATAACAACTGTAGTTTTTATGTATCGTGAAAATAATAATTTATCTACACTGATAATAGTAATAGTAAAGATAACAGAAGTAACATGAATAATATAAAGTGAGATAAGGTAATTTAAAAATCGGAAGTGAAAGTTTACAAAATAAAATAAAAGTACAAGGTGAGATGTAATAAGAAGTACATAAAAAGATTAAAAATAAGTAATAAAGTATAGAAATAAGTGAAAAATTGTGATAGAATGCTAACAATATAGGTGATGATAATGATAAGTGAAATAATTTAATAGAAACATGTGAAGTAAATGTGAAAGTAATAAAACATAGATGAATAAATATAAGTGAATGCAGTGATAAATAATATAAGTGATAGAGAGATAACAAACAGGTGAAAAACAAAAGTATAATAGAAAAATTTGGTGATGATAATAAAATGAGCGTAAAATTATTTAGTCTTAATTAAGTGTAATATATGCTGTAAGTATATGAGATACAGTTTTTATCGATTTTGTGGTTAACTGGAGGGAGATTAAGATGTATATAAATGGATTCTGAGATGAGTCTCTTTTGGTAATTTGGAACAGTGGCTAAAATAGTGGTGTAGACAAAATCAAAGGCATGATTAAGTGATTGAGATTGAGGAAAGATTAAGGAGTTGAGTCATTTATTATTGTCAAAAACACGACAAGGACGTCCGACCTCGTACACTAACGTCTACACTCTTTAATAAGAAAAATAATCTATAATAAACTCAAGCATTTCTACAATACGTATAAAAATTGATTTATTTCGATAGGAAGACTTTGAGTAAATCGTGGCTGTTTAAATCTTCTGCTATTGAGCGGACGTGGATGTCTTCTCTTGGATATCGAGTATCTACTTCCCGAGGGTGGTAGATGAATAATTGAAGTATTGAATAATGCAACAAGGTGGGAGTGATAGGTATGTTCCATCATTTCTCACCTGCTTTAGTGAGAACTAACCAATGGGGAAATTATACCCTTACATGATTGATAATTCTGCTGTAGTGTTTCAAAGTGTTTACATTAAGGGCTTCCTTCTCTATGCATTATTGCAGCAATCCCTTGATATACAGGTTGTCCCTAATGTACACGTTAGGATCCCCTTCAATAATTTTTAGAATTTTGATTTTATTTTTGAGACCTAGCCCGAACCAGATATCACTCCTTCCATTATGAACTCCCTAACCACTCAAACCCCCTAGTTTCTAACCTTGCATCCTCTTCCATTCCTGACAATCCTCCGAGGCGCCTGAAAAGAAGATGGCCACGAGACCAGCTAATGTAAAATGTCATTAGAGTGCTACCAATGGGTAGTTACTCTACAAGCCTGTAACATTACATTTTAACTAAGATCATTTTTTTTTTAAATTTTTTGAAAACAGATTTATAAATCCTCGTAGGATGAAAACTTTACTCCGTTGGAAACTAGCCTACGATCGTGAAGGGGAAAGCAAGTTCTACACGAACTAAAGAACTAGCTGCAGGTCCTTACGAAAGGAAGAAAAGAGGATAAATCTAGAGAAGGAACTGTGAAATAAAGTACCATATACACATTTCTAAAAATAGCACTAGAATTATATTATTACTCACTGCCTCTCTAAGGAGGAGAATTCCCTGAAAGGGAAATTCAAACTTTGGTTAGCCAAATATGTGCTTAGTAAATTCTCAGTGCTATTAAACGCCATCGAGAAGTGCTAAAAGTAATACGTTTGCTTTTATTGAATCCATTACCAACCTATTATCTATTATTTTATTGGATCAGAAGCTTCTGTAGCAAAATTTGTTGAGTCCAAAAATACTTTTATGAATATTACTACATATGAAATTGTTATTAGTTTGTTCAATTAAAGTAATTGCAAGAAATTATACATATATCAATATACGATGTCTATGATGACAGTAGTGGTTCACGCTGCGGCAGCTAAGTTCGTCATGTCGGCTCGTAACGGTTTTGTGCGGCTATGATAGGTATGATAGACCAGCAGAAAACGTTGTCGCTTATTACCTCACCTTTAATATTTTTTATACTTTAAATACGAATGTGTATAGATTAAATTTTAATTCTACGTAGCCAGTTGGTGGATTCTATGACTGGAATTCATTTATTTATATAAGTTATGTTTCTTCTAATAACCAAAGTTTATAAGATGGCAGAATTATTGGATATCGTGTTCTATTCACGAAACTATCTAAGGCTTCATCGTCAGATTAGGACACGTTGTAATATCTACGGGCCCCGAACATAACTGAAACTGTTAAAAAATTCATTAATAATTCTACAAACAGTGTACTTGTATTGACAACCATTCAGCGTCTTTTATTTTTATTTTTTTAATGATATTTCTAGTACTTATTTATTTTTCTTGTACTGGATTTGTTGAAAACAATGATTATAATAGATTTAAATGAATTCTTAATATAAACAAATCTCATGTTCAAAGTAGTATAGTTAATTTTTAAGATATTTTACTGTTATGTATTAAATTAGCCTGATAATTTGTTTCTAATCGTTGAATAAAATATTAGGTTATCACTACGAATTGGATTTTCATGTAATACGTTTTTGGTGAGATAAAAAAAAAATAATAATGCTAATATTATCGTCAGGTAATTCAGAAACCAAATCATAAATATTTTAATTAATTATTGGAAAAGTTTGTCGGGAGGTGCGGTCAGCAAAGAACAACATGAATAAACAAAACCATATTTATTTATTTTATGCCGACGTTTCGACCTGAGTTTTTTTATTTTAATTTTAATTAGCATTGATACAGGATTCCGCAAATCGTTTCCGAAAGTAGACAGTTCCAAATACCTTGGGTCCGCAATAACCTCAATAAATGATCAACGGACTGAGGTAGACCAGTGTACGAGTATATCAAGCGTAAACAGAGCCTTCTCTCTGTCAAGAATATTGATATCACGAAAAATCTTAATCTTGGAGTGTACAATGCCAGCTCTGATATTCAGCGTCCTGGGCTCAAACAAGTATAAGTAACAGTATTTAAGATCAGGGCCTCAACCCATAGAGGAAAAGTGAAACTAACAGAGAACTGCTTGCAGAGACTGGTCAGTCAATATTTCATGATTTGAAGGCAAGGAGGTTAATATGGGTCGGGTATGTGATTCGAACCAATCCATTAGGACGCTTCTACACAACAATTTAGCAAGAGATCACGCTGGAGGCAAAAAACCAAATATATAGTACAAATAGTTTAATAAATGAAAGTTTGAGCATGTGGTCCGTAACTGGTGGCATCAAGCATCGAACCTTCGGATTCTCTAAGTCTTTGTTATTTTATTTATTTCAAAAATATTATTTTGTGTTGAGACATTTTGGAGTGATGTGCTGTCTCCGGTTGATTTGTCTTTTCTAGAATTTGGTGCACTGGATTTTAAATACCTACCTGTAACTCCACTAAAGAAAATTATTTTTAGAAATCGTGTTCCTCACGACATTGAACTAACCACTACATTTATTTAAACTTTGTTTTCTCGGCCCTCTCTTATTTGTTGTTCTTCTAAACATAGCTCTGAAGAAAGCCAAACCTAGAATGAGAGCATTTCACCTTGGCTGAGGATCTGATAATTTTCGGAAATGATGGCAGGGATTTCCAGTTTAATATATGCTAAAACAGGAGATACCAATAATAAACATGAATATCAATGAATGAAAAACTATTTTAATATATTTATTAAAATTTACAAATAAATTAAAAAAATATATATAATAGGCAAATTTGATGTTAGTTTTACAGTGGCATGATACAGACGTGTAGAGAATCAATCCATTGATAGAACTCTAGTAACACTTCAATAGTAGGAGATCTCGAGGCCATTTTCTTTTTAGGGGCGTAAGGGATTTGTCAGGTAATGAGGGAGAAGCTAGGTTAGAAACTAGTGGATTTAGATGGCTAGGAAGTTTATCATGTACCTCGTTCTGATCAAATCGGCAACATATGGAAAATTGAGGTCTTGATGGATGGATTATTTGTGATAAACCAGAGAGTATTAAGGATTTCGATATTAAGTCATTTAAGGACAGGAATTCGATGGTTTAGTGGAGCCTCAAAGCTCAACTATGTAAGTCCAAATAGGCCTTGTTATAGTTATATAAATAAGTCTTTTTTAATTAGTTGGATGTGTAGACGGTTTGTCTAGTAACTGTGAAATAAAGTACCATATACACATTTCTAAAAATAGCACTAGAATTATATTATTACTCACTGCCTCTCTAAGGAGGAGAATTCCCTGAAAGGGAAATTCAAACTTTGGTTAGCCAAATATGTGCTTAGTAAATTCTCAGTGCTATTAAACGCCATCGAGAAGTGCTAAAAGTAATACGTTTGCTTTTATTGAATCCATTACCAACCTATTATCTATTATTTTATTGGATCAGAAGCTTCTGTTGCAAAATTTGTTGAGTCCAAAAATACTTTTATGAATATTACTACATATGAAATTGTTATTAGTTTGTTCAATTAAAGTAATTGCAAGAAATTATACATATATCAATATACGATGTCTATGATGACAGTAGTGGTTCACGCTGCGGCAGCTAAGGTTTGTCTAGTAGGTGTTGTAATAGTCAGAATCGACGAGCAGTTTCTTGTCTTTTCAGTCTTGTATAAGGATTCCAAGTTAGGCGTTGGTCCAGATGTAATTTTAGGTATCAGATCTGTTCGGCAAGGAACAAGTGGGGTACTAATAAAGAATTCTGTGAGGCAGGAAGTAGATTAAATATAAAACAAATATAATACTATTCATACAAATATAAATATAGCAAAATAGAAGTTTATAATAATATAATGTTGGTTCTATTCTTATGTAACCCATTTTTTCATATTTATTTATTTTACTTCTACTATATTTACTTTTCTCTTTTATATTATTCTTAAGATCACAAGTTAGGCTGAAACTTCGGTTCACATTGAAACGGTATCACATATCATCTTATCATATATCTCGTTTCCGAACACACCCCCTACAATCTTCAATTGTATCTCCATCATTAAGTATGCAGAAATGATTGTAAAAAATGATTACCTTCCTTTCTTCATCTTATCTTGATTCCAAATTTATAAGTTACACCGAACAAACTACAGTTCATTTCGCTATTATTTCATAGATTTGTCTAAAAGCAGAAGACTGTTAGAGACAGAACCCTCTAACTTACAGCTAACTCGAGAGCAATTAAGCTTCTGAGTGGAGCTGGCAGCTCATTTATCTCTTCTATATATTTCATTTATGCCACTAAGAAGTTAGAATCTTCTTCAAGGTAGCCCTTAAGAAGTTGGTGAACTTGAGGAAACCACTAGTTTAATTAGTTCTTACATACATCTATAGTGATCCATAGTGACTACGACCGTGTAACCTATGACAACAACCTTGTTGTAACTTATTTCCTGCTTCTTGTTTCACTATGATGGCAGTTTCATGTTGTATTTAATCATCTTTTTTTCACTAGTCATTTAAAAAAAAAATTCAGCGAGATTAGGTTGACTCTCATTTAGTAAAACTGTACTTTTTCTTATAGTACTGTCACGACGTGTTCAATGTCTTCAATTAATAGTTAGATTCAGTTTTTAAGTATACCTGACAAACCACTAAAAAAAATAAATAGTTTTAAAGCAATTTTACAAACAGGTTGGCATCTGGGTTTCCAGTTTAGTCATGTAACAAATAAGTATAGGATAATAAGGAACTTATAATGAAGGAAGTATTACTTTAAGTATTACTCAACAATTTCACTTTTAATAATAAGTATGATTATTGCTATTTGGCAGTTGTTTAGAAAATAAAATCGCCAACGCAACAGAAAAACATACTATATGTTTTTTTTAGTTGGTAAAAATATGCTGGCCATAAATGTTAATTTCATTCATATTTTCTGATCAACAAGATTAGGAAAATAAATTTTATTTGTGGTTTAATAAAAAAAAAAATTGAGGTAAGATCTAAGGATTTTGTATTATTAAGGTCAAATTAAGCGGTAATAAAATTTATTAACATTGGAATCCAGGAACAGAATCTAAGTCATAAAGTTCGATTCAGAATCATTAATAGTCACTTGTTAAGATAAGGTAGTGAATATGTATGGTAAGGGGAAGATTATCGAAGAATAATTATCGACTGAATGTATATTTGAGAGTAAGTATCTTATTAAAGAAGTCATTAATTGTTTTTTCGACAAGAGTCATCAGCTATATCTGATAAGGCACAATGGAGACAATTGGGACAGAATGTGTTGGCTGAAACTGTTTGCAATTCTTAAATATTTATCACTTTCTCTGTCACTTTAGTCATTAAATATTTCGTTTATTCGTAATTTGTCAATCAGTATTTATTTTCTTATTCTAATTTCTCTGACAAAGGAGAGAAAACTTGTATATCACTGAAATTTGTGGCTTCCATTTATTTATACTTATGCAATGCATAATAATACAGCGCAGAAAAAAAAAGTGTTTGATCAGGAAAATTATTTCCTGACCTATGATAATGTTTGGACTCTCAGGACTGACGCAGAGCCACCAAGGTCCTGTTTCATAATAAAGTACAAACTAATAATATTAGTCTTGTAGATTTTATTAAATTCAATTACACTGATTTGTAACATAGTAACTTGTACTTTAGTACTTTTTAATTTCTATAATATCACTCGTAGTCATCCCTGCTATGAAAACATAAGTATTTGTGATATTACCACGTTGTTTCTATACTTGTATTTATGAACCAATACTGTTAGCTTTAATTATGAAACAGGGCCCAGGTTTTTCTCTACGATTCCGAGGATCAATTACTCACTATATACCGACTGGGTATACCCCAAATATCCTCGGCTTATAAAACAGGAAACAATTTTCAATATCACTGCCAAAATCAAACCTGTGCCAAGCGGTTTTAAGTGCAGCGCCTTACTTACTACCCAAATTTTTACTCATATTTGAGCAATTGTAGAGGTGCGCAAAACTTAAAAAGGCGCAAAAACAGACTGTCAAACAGTCCTATCGATTATGGTCGAACACAAAGATGACTAGGCAGTTGTTTAGAAAAAAACTAACTATCCCAACAGATGTTTTTTGGTCTGAAGAAGACTTCCACAACTCAAAATAATTCATTTTTATGTTTTCTCAATGAAACGACTGCAATTAGTCTATATTTTTATCTGGAACAGAGTTGTAAGTTGTAATTCTGATTGCAACATCTACCAGGTGCCTGACATTTGTCATCAGCATACAAATTATTTCAGTTTGTCTGTATAAAGTATATACTTGTATAATGCTAGCTAATGCGATACCCGTGTAAGAATGGTATGTTTAACTTAAGTATCGATACTCACTTAACATTCATTCAAATTCTAGTAAATGACAATCAATTAAAATATAAAATGGCAATACATGAAAAAACGTTAAAATATTATTATTTTTTAAATAACCCTGCCAAACACACCTGTTTGTTTTAAGAGACGGGGTATTGTCGCATTTTAGGTCGTTACTGAAGATGTCGTCTATAAATAATGGAACTTGGTTCCATTATTAGTCCTGTGCCTTCCATTAAATGCTGAGGGTTTTTGCAACTATGACTTCATGTTCTATGTTATGTTTTTTTTCTATCTTTTCTTTCGCAACCAAAAAAAACCGACGTCAACGGTGCGAATAGTTATGCCCGAACTCAAAGTTAACTACGAACCGTCAAACGCTATGATCCATTATACCCGACCCACAAAGTTGACTACAGACCACCAAACAGATTGAGATGGAACCAACTTTGTCTTAAAATTTTCGATTGTAATGCCTTCTTTTTTTTTCTCCGCGTGAATACTATGAATACCACCTTCTCAACTTAGGTACAGAGGAAGCGAAAATTAAAAAATAAATAAATAAATATAATTCTAAACTATAAAAATATAATACCTAATTACGTTACTGACGGTATATAATAACTTGGACTTTATAATAATTGATTTCTGTTTGTAAAAAAACAAAAAAAAAAATACGATGTGTTTACGCGTATGACACATCTTTAGTGGGTTCTTGTTGAAGCTATCACTATTGTGATTTTAGGAAAGATAAAAAAGTCCATAGACCAGAGAAGGCGATATTTTATGAACTAATAATGTTTATTGTAATAAAAATTCGTATTTTAGGGTTTCATGGGGTGGAAGCAACGAGTATAAATTTTGTTTCCTTAACTAATCCAAACTTTCTCCAGATTTGAACTAAATTAGACAAGGCATTCGAAATAAAGTGCCAAAAGTAATGGATGGAATTTATTATAGTTTTTGCTACACTGTGCCAGATATATTAGCAGACTTTCCTTCAAATATTGGCCAAATTGGCGGGCCATTTTTGAAATATGAAATTGTTTTATAGAAAAAAAAATTAAAATATTTGTATTTAGTATGTAGACTAGTATTGGTTGTAAAAGGAAAAAGTAGGAAAAAAAATGATTGTCATATCATGTAAATATATGTATTGTATATATGTTCGATCAGGGAGTGATTGGTATGCTGTGAATTGTAGCAACCCAATGTATATGTAGGGCAGCATGGCTAAAAAAAGCATTTCTCTCTGGGATGACCAAAAAGGAAAAATAATTAAATTCAATGCTCATGATTAAATAATTCATAATTATAATTCAATAATCGTTACTAACTGTCTGAAGGATTTAAGGGAATGCTTGCGTAACCCTAACTTAATAAACTAAATGACAAATTAAGTTATGTTTAATCAAGCTTTAATGGTTTAAGAAGACATTAATAATTAAAATCGATGCTACCATAAATACATAACATTTAGATGTTCCTATCCATAAATTACGATACGGACCATTGCTTATGATCGTTACCAGAGATAATTTAGGCCGCCATGAATTATTAACGGTAATGAATCATAAGGTGATCAGTTTTATTTACAGTTTAAAGTTTCTTTCCATCTTTCTGTATTATTAACGAAGGTTAATCACGTAACATTCCATAAATAATTTTTAATGCTCACTTAAATATATTTTTTTTCATATTGGAAGAAGATAGTTGACCGTATGAAGTAGATTGGAGTAAGATAGTCCGGGTGGCGGTCAATAAAGGTGTCAAAGTAGTAAAATAAAACTATTTATTGTTAACCAATGTTTCGCTCCATTCTGCAGGGCTTCGCCAGGGCTGTAAAGTTCTTTGTGTTATTATTTTGATACCTTTACTGACCTCCACACAAACTATCTTTCTCCAATAAGTTTTTTCGGTTGGCGACTTTAGAATAGGGATGTAAATGTCGAAAAAAAAAAATTAAAATCGATAGTTTTCTAATATATCGAAATAGTAGGATGATGAACCAATAAAAAATATTGAGAAGAGGAAAAAATGTTTTACAGTGAATCGAAGCATAGGTTACATACAAAAAAAAAATCCGAACAACAAAGTAGAGCACGACAGAAAAAATTAAATTAATTTCTTAAACATAGAAAAATAAAAAAAACAGAGAGATAGGAAATTAATGTAGTATTACTTAAACTTAGCAAAGTATTAACTTTTATTACAGAAAAGACTTATTAATAAGAACTAAAAAGAAAGGAATTAAATTACTAAACATAAAAAATTAAAAGAAGAAGGAAGAAAATCCAAATGGAATTAATAATGTATGATACCTTATTACTTTAAAAAAATAAAAATAAATTACATTAAACAAATTCTAATTGGAGAAGATGGTCGGGGAGTGTGGTCAGTATAAACAACATAAATGAGTGTGGTCAGTATATAACATAAATAAACAAAATATTATTTATTCATGCCGACGTTTCGACCTGCGTTTCAGGTCTTCACCAGGGAGCTTGTAGCAAAGCTAAAATTATTTAGTTAGGACCCCTTTGGTACAAGCTTTGATGATTCCAGTATCATCAGTAACATCATTAATGAACTAGTTGCAGGATTAAAGTTTAATAGGAAATTTTAACTTTGAAGATTTGTTTCCCAAAATTATATTTATTTATAAATTGTTAGATTAGCAGCTGGATATAGTTAGGTTAGCAGTTAGAATCTTGTCAAACCCAGGTCACGGATATGTTTGTTTTGCTTTTTGATTCTTATTTTTCGTTTTATATTAACATTATTAATTGTAAAAAACAGTTCAAGTCGTTATTATTTACAAATTAAAATTTAATCTTGATGTTATATCATTACGAGATGGTATGCAAGTTGTTTATCGTTGTCATTAATATAAAAAAAACTATTTGTACGTGGCATTCTCCGGAAACGAATAAGAAACTATATCCTCGGATAATTATATTTTAAATATTAAATGCTTTTCATCTTATGCTTTAAAGTTGTTAAAACCATCAAGCTGAGCTATAAATATCTAAATAATTAAATTTTAAAAAAATTCGCCAAGGCCAGAACTACAAAATTAAGCCAATCTTTCATGGAGGCCGGTTTCAGTTCTAATAACATTTTTGGAATGCGTTCGATGCAGTCCAGTAAAATTTGGCAGTAGCTACAAATAATTTCACTTTGATATCTGTTAACGGATTCTAATGTAGAAACGGTCTGTATCTCTAACATCTAATATATTTTTCGAAATGTCCCCCGTGTATTTTTAGATTTATTGCCAATAATTCCTTAAATATTAACATAGACAGCTTAATGGTGTATGTAATGATCTAATTCCATTTCGAGTGCCTTATGTTCAATAATTTCCGAGATAGTTTTTCTGAAACCAATGTTTGTGTCGCGGCCACCGTGTAAAAAGAAAAATATTAATATATACTTGTATGTATGTATACAAGTATAGTTTATTTGTTTCATTGAATACAGTATTCGAATTAGGCCTGTATACAATGCGTGTATTACAACTTAAGACTAGGAATTTGTATTAATTTCCCCTGTCGCTCGAAACAATGCATAAATAGTTAACGTGGGCTCGATCGTCTTCTTTTTTTTCGCGGACTTCATTCGACAACCTTCCCCTTGCGACGGTCAGAGATCTTGAGTTCGAGCATCAAAAGATAAACTTTTTTTATTAAATTGCAAATAAAAAGTGCAGCTTTCGACGTGAAACATATAAAATTCAATAGTAACCATAAATTTTAATTAGTTTGTACTTATGTTTTGTTTGCGCTTTAAATAATATTTATTTTTTCCTTTTGGTTTGTAAATAGTGAATTTTGAGGAGCATTTTTTATTTCGAATTTTGTGTGTTATCAGAAATATTTGGAGTTTAAATATTTTTTTTTAGATATCTAAACTTTAAATATCGTAAACTTACTTTTACTTTTTACTTTTGCAAGTTTTTCCCTCATTGGGTTACCTGTCTAAGTCAGAGCATTCCTCCACTTCTCTCTATCCCACCAATCTTCCTCCTCAAGTCCCCTACCGGCCATATCCTCCTCCACGCAGTCCTTCCACCGGGTTCGGGGTCTTACTCTCCTGCGTCTTCCTGGTTGTTTCCATTGCAACTAGATTGGTAATTAATTATATACATGTTGCTATTGGCGGGTAGTCTTTGTAAGTTTATTTTTTTAACACCCACTGCCACCACAATTTGGTTTCTAAAAAACGAGAAAAAATCATTTTGCGAATCTATTTTTTATCATGAAAATTATTTTTCTTAGAGAAAAAAATTATTACATTACGTTCTCTTACAAAATTTATTGTGACATATATTCCATAAACATATTACATACCAAGCTTTGAGCATATTAATCCTTTAGATTTCACTAAGTTACATTATATATTTCAACTTGTAGTACATTAGGAATTAGGTGCTATAAGCCTAAAAAAACAGCGGCCATTTTGAAAAATCTACTATATTAGCCCTTCGCACCACCAGTGAATATTAAACTTTTCACATCGTCTTTTGCAAACAGTTATTTGTTTGGAATTACTTCTAGGCCAACTTGTAATGTCGCTTGACTACGTTTTCTTCAAAACGTGTCCAGGGTAACCTGGGTTTAAGCCTGCTCATCACCTTATCGTGTCGTCCTTCTTTGCTACGCAATGGACTTTACTTAATACCGTGTTCAGTTCAGATGATTAAATGAATAACGTTGCAGTAATAAAAGAAAAAATATAATTTATTTTTTGTACTGAAATCTATAAATTACAATAGATAATTAATTTTTTTTTATTCTTCAAACTTGAGTAAATTTAGTGAAATTCAATTCCATTTAATGTAATTCTGGGAAGAAAACACAGCCTGATCATATCCTCTTTAAATTTCGTTTGGTCCTTTACATGGGCCTGATATTTTAGTTTGGTTACGGGATTTCCGTGATCCTAGCATTTTGGGACTGAGTAACCTTTATAAAGGTCTCGATTCACTAGAATCGTTATTTCACGATTCTTCTGTGTGTTGTAAAACCTACTTTCGGCCATCCAGAACGGATAAATATTCCACTATGAGCCATAAGGTTAAACGATTCATATCAAAGTTTTTTTTTGTTTTTTTTTTATTTATTTATTGATATTTACAACTGTATAAAAAATACAAGTAAATTTGATTATAATGACATAATGATATGATACAGGATGTAGAGAAACTACCCAGTAGTAGAACTCTAAAAATAGTTTACAATATAAGGTCACGAGGCCATCTTCTTTTCAGGCGCTTCGGAGGATTGCCAGGAATGGAGGAGGAAGCAAGGTTAGAAACTAGTGGGTTTGGGTGGTTAGGGAGTTTCTTATGGAAGGAATAATATCGGGTTCGGGCTAGATCGGTTACATAAGGAACATTTAGGTCTTTATGGATGGTTTTATTAGTAACCAAATAAGGAGCATTGAGGATTTTACGAAGGATTTTGGATTGAAAAGATTGGACACGAGAGGAATTCGAAGGTTTAGTGGAGCCCCAAAGCTCAACTCCGTATGTCCAGATGGGCCTTATTATTGTCATGTAGATCAGTCTTTTGTAATGAGTTGGAAGTTTAGACCGTTTGTCTAGTAAGTGCTGTAATAGTCGGAATCTGCGTGCAGTTTCCTGTCTTTTCAGTCCTATGTGAGGATTCCAGGTTAGTCGTTTGTCAAGATGTAGTCCAAGATAATGAATCTGTTCTACAGGGGTAAGAGCCACATTATTAAAGTATACTGTAGGGTAGTCGGCAGGTTTACGACGAAGAGTAAATGTGATTTGATATGGATTTGTTGGGATTTATTTTTATCCTCCAATTTCGACACCATTCTTCGAGGATTGTGATATGGGACTGGAGAGTTTGGGATGCAATCAAAGGGTTATTACTAAATGTAAGCACATATGTCATCAGCATACGTGGTAAGGATGGTGTTAGGAGTTGTTGGGATGTCAGATGTATAGACGGTGTAGAGGATGGGACCGAGATTACTACCTTGAGGAACTCCAGCGGATTGAAAATAGAAGGATGAATAGGAACCATTGTGGTTTACTTGGAATAATCTATTAGTAAGAAAGGAACGAATGATGAGAAAATATGTAGTAGGTAAGAATTTACGGAGATATCAAAGTTAAACCACTACATTACTTTTTATCAAACCATTTATTTTCCCATTTTACTTTATCAATAGATCTCAAAAGGTTGAGAAATATTTGCCCGAGAGGCTAATTTAGTCTTTTGATTAAGCATAGTGTTGATAAATCACGTTTCTATCGATCATTGCTTATATCGTTTTATCTTATAGTTTCCTCCGCAATTTAGTAGAGGTGATATTGGTGTTTGGGTGAAAAACTAATTATCAAACAAAGGCGTGATAATGTTTTTTGGCTTTTTATATTCCTTTATAGCCAGATCATCCTGGTGGGTTTTCCAAGATTGTATTATCGTCCCTTTATGATTTTATTTTATAACTATACTACTTGATGGAATCATTTTCAAGTTGTGGTGCTCAATTAACACGGATTTTAATAATTTTATATTTTACTACAAAATTTTCTCTATGAGCTACCTGTTTAGAAGTTAGCTGCTAAAAATAAAAAAAAAATCCTATATCCGTGGTTTTTGTCTTCCTTGGTCAGATTTGTTATGATATAGTTTTTTTATACATATTTATTACTCATGTATGCAAGAAAAAAAAAAAGCAACAACTCCACCTTTTGCAGTAAACATACCTTGATTTGACTACTCTATTATTCTCAAATGAAGAATTAATTACGTTCAAATATAGGTAATTTTTTTAAAAATGTATTTATTTAAAAATTTACAAAAAAATAGATCTGTACATCAATTTAAAAAACACATATAGACAATGTAAAAACGTCCGTCTTTCCAAGTTTGTGTGGAATTTTAAGTAAAAACATATAAATAATAAAACCTAGAAAAAAATACGTTATAAAAACAATGATTTTAACAAGTCAATAGTTTTAATTAACAAAAAATTTTTTTTAGAAAAAAAACACTGCATATTTGTTTTTAGTGTCGTCTCAAACTACCAAATACCATTTTCAAAGAAATTAAAAATAGAAATTTTTCACCTCCATTTATTGGGAGATTTTTTTCTTCTTAGTGACTATTGTCCATATAATCCTTCATAACTCCTCTGCATTTTATCCAATTTTTACATTATTATAATCGGTGGAAAGCTAACTGTCTGTTCCTTTAATCCACATTTAAGATTTTTTCAGAATGGGAATACTTTCCCTAACTACATCGCTAAATATATATTTTGGTTTGTTGCTCGAAAAGTAAACTTTTTTCTCACGGAATTAGAGTGCTACCAATGGGTAGTTTCTCTACACGACAGTATCACTCCAATTTAACTTAGATCAGATTTACTAAATGTATTATAATATATTATAAAGGGGACTTTGTTGATCTAATGAAATAGGAGTTGTGAAATGGAAGGGAAAGAAAAAAAAAAGGAATAAATCGAAAAACTTGTAGTTAGTTTGTAGACTGGTATTAATTGTAAAAGAAAAGTAAAAGAAAACTGTGGAAGGAAAAAAAAAATGTTATCTATGTATTATATTATATCATGTAAAAATATGTAACTTATATTTGTCCAGTCACGGATTGATCAGTATGCTGTGTAATGTAGCAACCCGATGTATTTGGGCACCATGAATGAATATAGTATTTCTTTCTCTCCTTCTCTTCTCAGTTGTAAATAGCAATAAAAATATGAAATAAATAAAAAGATTGTTCACGGTTATTGTATAGCGATCGATCTGTCCATAAATGGGGTGTGTCGTGTTGAAGTTATTTCTATTTTTTAAAAATAAATCAAAGGCCAATGTAGGGCCAACATTTTGGGCTAAAAAATGTTTTTTTTTTTATATTTTCTAAAATTAGTGTATAAGGGTTTCTAGAGATGCTATTTATGAGTATCAACTTTGTTTCACTCCTAAAAATATTTTTACAACAGGTTTGATGGGTCAGTCTGTCTGAATTGTTTCAATATGGTACAAATATACTTTTATTGTATTAATACAGTGAGCAGATTCTCTTTCCGAAGAATAAGAAAACAAATTTAATGATTCCTTTAAGGGTGTCTTGAGGTGCTAAAAACAAATGTCATCTGTAGCAATAGCGAAGCATTAAGAAAAAATATAAAAACTATTGGAAAGTTTTACTGTCCTATGTACTTGGCTATATTTTTTCTTATATGCAAAATACTTTTTGCCTTTTTGTGGGTAATGTTATACCTGGAAACGTTCTTAATGTAAATCATTAATGCTGGAGCTGAATAATAAGTTGCGATAAGTTCTCATTGATGGCCGTCTTGCTATTTTCGATTGTCTTTTCTTCCGTTCGTTGGCCGCGACATGGCTCACCGGCGATAAGATCGCTCTACCTTCGAATTTCGTCCTTAAACGCCAGGACATCCTCGGAACAATTGCAGCGTGCATCCTTCGCGACCTGCGACTAATTGAGTTACCTGATAGCTAGGCTACTTCACTTCTTGTCGTCCTCACCAAGGAAGGCCACTTACACTCTGCAGAGTACGGCTGCGTCAGTAGTGTTTCCCTTGGAACAATGACCTTTGTTATGCTTGGTCATCACAGCTGATGCCTATTACGTCTCCTCGGGGAGTAAACGTTCATTCTTAACATTCTTCCAACTAAAAGTATTTAAAAAACAATAAACAGTAACAAACAAATAAATTCATATACGACCTTTTTATATTCAACTACAGACATAGACATGGAGTTCATCCCATATGGGCAAATATGAAATTGATCTATTCATACATTTTATTTTTAAGACTGTTTTATAAAAGTGTAATACTGTCAAAATAAAGGACACCCACGCCGAAGATTATTTTGTCTATTACATGGAGATTTCTGCTAAGAACTGGTTAATATAAAAAGAACATAAAAATGAATAAAATCATTTTTACATGCCGTTACGGGAGCTGTGATACCTGTAAGTACAAAATATTGTGCAAAAATTTCTAGTTAGTTCATTTATTTTTCAAAATTAATGACTTTTTTGGACTTGATGTATCTTATGCATTTTATTTCCGCCACTGTCTTTTCACTTTCAATACAAATAATAATTAAAATTAAAGTAGTTAAGATCAAATGTTTTATTATTCTTTTATGAAAGGAATAATGCGGAAGGATGGTTCCGGGGCATTCAAAATAACTCAAACTAAATAAAAATAAACTATTTATTGTGAGCCTGCGTTTAATATATATATATATGAATTCAAACAAAGTAAGAGAATGGATAACATGAAATAAAAGCAAATTACATATAGCTAAAAATTATTTAAAATATGTGGAAATTAAACGAACAAAGTTAACTTAAGAAATAAATAAGATTAAGTGAAAAGTAAAAACTATTTTTATTAAAAATTACACAAAAAAAAAAAACAATAAGTAAATATGAGGAATATTTCAAAAACTTGTTAATCTTGGGAAGGAACCACCCAATGGTGGTACTTAAAGAATTAATTTAAATTAGGCTCCGTGGCCATCTTCTTTTCATTGCCTCGGAGGATTTTCGGGGATTGTTAAGGATG
Organism: Halyomorpha halys; assembly: GCF_000696795.3. Taxonomy (NCBI): domain Eukaryota; kingdom Metazoa; phylum Arthropoda; class Insecta; order Hemiptera; family Pentatomidae; genus Halyomorpha; species Halyomorpha halys. The sequence continues at coordinate 155,641 of NW_027107951.1, read as the reverse complement.
AAAACTAATGGCTTAGAATGATTAAGGAGTAAAAAATAAAATTAAAAAAAGGAAAATAAAGAAATTAGGACACCCACCTTTCTGAATGAAAGAAAGCAAAAAGATGAGATAAGGTGGATACAAGATATTAACAGGGTAGGGAGTGAAGGTATTTGGCGGTTAACGAATAATGTTACATTTGAAAGCAAAAATATATATTTTTATCTTTTCAAGCCCTCCAAGGTAGGACGAAACGTTGGGAAAAAATATATATATTTTTTTAAATTTATTAATTGATATTTACAACAGCACATAAAATAGATCTAGTAAATTTGAGGAAATCTTAATGGTATGGTACAAGCATGTAGAGAAACACTTCTTTTCAGACGCCTCGGAGGATTGTCTGGAATAAAAGAGGAAGCAAGATTAGAAACTAATGAGTTTGAGTGGTTAGGGAGTTTGTAATGGAAGTATTGATATCTGGTTCGGGCTAGATCGGTTACAAATGAAACATTAAGGTCTTTGTGGATGATTTTATTTGTGACAAAGTTGGGAGCATTTAGGATTTTATGAAGGACTTTGGATTGTAAGGATTGGATACGAGAGGAATTCGAAGGTTTAGTGGAGCCCCAAAGCTCAACATCGTATGTCCAGTTAGGTCTGATAATTGTCACGTAAATCAGTCTTTTTTAATGAATTAGAAGTTTGGGCCGTTTGTCTAGTAAGTGCTGATTCCTGTCTTTTCAGTCTTGTATGAGGATTCCAGGCTAGTCGTTTGTCCAGATGTAGTCCAAGGTAGCGGATCTGTTCAACCGGGATAAGGGCAACATTATTGAAGTATACTGTAGGGCGGTCAGTAGGTTTACGACGTAGGGTAAAGGTAATTTGATGGGATTTGTTGGAATTTATTTTAATTATCCAATTACGACATTATTCTTCGAGAGCTGTGATATAGGATTGAAGAGTTTGGGGTCCAATTAAAGGGTTATTATTAACAGCAAACACACATGTGTCATCGGCATACGTGGTGAGGATAGTGTAGGATTGTTTGGGATGTCTGCTGTATAGATTGTGTAGAGGATGAGACCGAGTATACTACCCTGAGGAACACCAGCGGACTAAAAGAAGAGGGATGAGTAGGAACCATTGTGGTTTACTTTAAATAATCTGTCAGTGAGAAAGGAACGAATAATGAGAAAGTATGTAGGAGGTAGGAAATTACGGAGTTTGTAAAGCAGTCCCGGGTCCCAGACTCGATCAAAATCCTGTTCAACATCGAAAAAGACTCTCACGCAGTACATTCCGCGCTCCAAAGAAGACGAGAAAACGTCTACCACACGATGACATTGCTGGATAGAGGAATGAGGGGTCCGGAATCTAAATTGGTGATCTGGTATTATATGATTGGAATTAAGGATGGGGTATAAGCATTTAAAAATGAGTTTTTCCAGGATTTTGCCCATAATAGGTTATAGAGAGATAGGACGGTAGGAGGATGGTGGAAAAAAATAATAAACAATAAATATTTTATTTACTAATTTAGATATTTTGACCGCACTCGGCCACCTATCTTCCAATTTTTTTAAAATTTGTATGAGAACATCAAAATTATAAGTGAAACTCTAAAAGAACCTTACATTATTGTCTATTTTTTTTTTACAAAGAAAATAACTTTGTATTAATTTAAGTGAAAATTTTTTGATTTGGTTTTATAAATTATATTGAAAATTATAAACATATTTCTTCATTCTATCTAAATATCTACTAGGAAAATCTCTCAGCATGAAAACTAAAATGAGTCTTTATAAAACACTTATACCCAATGTTGACCAGAAGATTGCGTTACCACCAAGGGAAATGAGGAGAAATTTTGACGTTAAAGCGGAGGATTGTCTGGAGAATAAAAGATAGGACCATGTGCAGCTGAAGAAAGAACCAAAAACTGTAAGAAATAGATGTGGTCAGGTTCATTAAAATTGGATGGCTAGGTTGAGCTGGTCATATCTCTCCAATGGATGATTCCAGGATTCCCAAGATGTTCTTCACAGAAGAGCAAGGAAAGTGGGAAGACCTTGGACGGGATTTTTGTAGATTCAGGAGACCTCCTACAAGTTTAGAAATGGACTACTGCAAGACAGGACTGGGCCAACCGAGGGCGGCAAACTCTTCTCCGGCCATGGACTATCTCCGTTAGTATCTTATATGAGTTTCCTGTTCCTCCATCCTGGCCACATCTCCAGCCCATCTCAGACGATATCGTTTAATAAGATTAGCAACGTCATGCTCGTTAAGAGGTTTTAAATCTCTTCATTTGTTCTTCGGCTCTATTCTCCACTAGTTAACACCGGTCCAAATATCTTTCAGAGGATCTTTCCCTCAAATGTGGCCAACTTCTAATACGTTTCTTTTGCCATTGTCCATGTCACCACTCCAAATGTAAGAATTAGGTGAATCAGAGTTTTGTATAGAGAAATTCAGGTCAAAAAGCATTTACCTGCTTGGTAGATGTTGCCTCAGTTAATTCTCCTATTAATGCACTGTTTTTTCTTTTATAAACAACATTCACAATTATATGAGAAAAAATTATTTATTTATGTCAAATTTAATATTTTAATGTTTCCTTAAATGAAATTAATGTTTTTTTTAACTATTCCTAGAAAACATTAATTGGAATATTGACCATGTTAAATAAATTTTATGTTCACATTTTAGAACAATAAATATATTTTAGGATCCTTAATATTAAAATTAAAATAAGTCTAAAAGAACCCAGAGAGAAGCTGGAATTTATCGAGAACGGTTTAATGGATTTTCATTGTAGCTATACCAAATTATTGGAAATAACACTTACTGAAATTATTCTCTTCACATTTGTGATTAAATGAACAGTTTTATAGATAATTACATTAATGTGCGAAATTACATTATATTAACCAATATTAAATTAATCAAATTACATTAAATTCAACGAAAAATTATCTTCAAGGGGCGTTCATAATCCCCACAATATTTGCTTAGGAGAAGAGTAGGATTATGGCACCTCCTTAAATCGCCCATAAAGAGATGTTTCCGTTATACATGGGTTTTCGCTAAGGGAAGTTTCAATATCAAATTAGTTAAGGATAATACAGGGAAAATATGTTAATATGGTTAACCCATTGGCAGTTTATCCCGTGAATTCAAGTATCATTCAGCTTATCTCGTTCTGGGTAAGGAGTTCAAACTGTTTAGTCTACCAAAGTTATCCAAGACTATGGCTCTTTACTTACTGTCTTTTATAAGATTATTTAATTGAAGAAGGAGCGGTGGTTTATCTTTGAATTCAGTATGGCGCCGACTTTGAAACCGATCACACAATCCTTCGCACCAGCGAGTTTAGTGCTTCATCAGTTGTAAAGTTGGTTTTTGTGAATTATATACAATTTTATTTTTGTTAACCAGCATGGATAGTATTAATAGTAGTGAATCGTCTACCATAAATCCCATGGATAGTGATAATCCTGTCTGACCCAAAGACAGTTCAACTTTATCAGAGGATGTAAGACAGAACAACACATTTGACAATAATTTTGAATATAATATTACAATAATAGGCAGAAACCATAGGCTACCTTTACAACCCAGAATATATTTCAACAGTTATGTATTTTAGAATCTACCATCCACGGAAGAATTACATATAAAACAAGTATTGTACAATCTTTATCACATGCCGAAGTATTTCCGAACATAAAAAAATGGAAATTTTTTGGAGCAGAATTCGTTATTCGTTATTATTAAAGTTTCTTACATTGAAATATTTTTCACTTAGAGTAAATAAAGCTGTAAATTAGAGACAAGGAGTGTCCAGGAAATAGGTTCTGGAGGAAAATTAACTTCCTGTTTAAGAAATGGAATATTTCTAAAAATAAGCCTCGTTCAAAAATATCCTTAACCCAGATCCAGTTAAAGGAAGTGCTGAATGTTTTGTGATATGTACGTGTTTTTTTAATATCTAGTGACTATTTGTTTTGATTAAGTTTTTCGATTTTTTTTTTCTATAATTCTTTTCGATACGATAAGGAAAGAGCAAGACATTAAGATTTTCGAATATTCTGTCTGATAGTGAATACTTATGTATTAATAGGTATAAAAAAATGATGAGTTTACTAGAATATATCGCATCTCTGAGACGGCGACTCACCGTTGTGATTTTTGTGCGTGCGTTTTAATTAATTATATTTTCCTCTTAATCTATATGTTATTCTTATTCTTGTAAAATATATCTAGTTGTTTGTTCTTGATAGACTGATCTACTCCTGTGACTATGAATGATGGTCTGATCTCACATTACCATATTATATTGAATTTTTTTAGCGGGTCACTGAAGAGGATCTAGGAGGGTGAATTCCGGAGAGCGAATTTGTTGATAGGATGAATTGAATAATTGAGCAGAAATGAGAGGGAAAAATGGGAGTGAGTGAAACATTTGTATTGGTTGTACAGACCGAAATGGATTATAAAAGGAAACTGTAGTGGTGAAAAAAAAAATGTTTATTATATCCTATTATTGTATATCTTTTTTTATGATTATATCATGAATATGTACTGTAAATATGTCCGATTCCGGATTGATAAGTATGCTGTGTGAGATAGCAACCTAATGTATTTAGGCAGCATATATGAATAAAGTATTTCTCTCTAACGCGGTGGTAGCTGTTTTACAATATACATAATCATATATTGAAATTAAACTCAATAAAATATTACAAGATATGGCTACCGCGAACACTCCCTACAGCATGTACAGAAGACTAAAAAGGAGATGGATGAGAGATCTTCTTAATTAACAAACGAAATCAGTTAAAGTTAGGAGGTAAAAATGGGTACCAATATAAATCATGCCACTCATGCCATTTTTTGCTAATTTTGCAAGATGTCACATTTGCTGGTTGTCTTCAATCCGAAGACAGGTGTGAATCAATGAAAAAATTAAAAAAAAAATTTATCTAAAAAATAAACAATCTATAAACCTTTAATTATAAAATCCTAGAGTTTTCGCTATATGCTTTTACAAAATATGTTTTTTTCTTTTCTTAATTTCCTTAAATTTACAATTGAATTTGTTATTTAAACTGAAAATGCAACAGGAAAACGTAATGAGCTAGAATGACATGAAAGATTTGTCAAGAAACCCCAGAAAGCACTCCAATAACATTTCATTTGGTACCCCGGAGGATTATCATGAATAGAAGAAGACGCAAGGCTGAAATCAAGAAGGCCGAGATGGTTAAGGAGTGTATTATACGGTTCAGGCTATATCGGCTACATATAGCATTGAGGTCTTTATAGATGGTTTTATTTGTAAAAAAGTAAGGAGCATTGAGGATTTCGGATTGCAATGTTTGGATTTAGGAATAATTCGATGGTTTAGTGGAGCCCCAAAGCTCAACTCCTTAAGTCCATGTAGACCTTTAGAATTAGAAATTATAGATATTTAAATAATTCGTTTGCAATTATTGGAAGCTTGGAACGCTTGTCGACGTATAAACGTAGTAACAAACGGATTCGACCTGCAGTTTCCTGTCTTGTTTGAGGATTATAAGTTTGTCATTTGTCCTAATATAGTCCTATATTAAAATGGTTGAATATATTGAATATAGCACAAATAAGTTGAAGTAACTTATTTAATCGTGCCAACGTTTCGGCCCGAATTTCTAGCCTTCGTCAGGGCTAAGAACAGAACAAGATAACAACCAATGAATACAGAAAATATAAATAGAATGACATAAAGTAAATAATTGCACAGAATGGAATTAATAAAATAAAGTGATGAGAGAAGTGGAAAATAAACTGTATACATAGGTAATTAAATAAGTAAGTAAAATAACATAATTAAGGAAATATAATAAAAATTTTAAGTTATATAATCCAAATAAATATGAATATATTAGTTTATTAATAATTTAAAAATTAAAATTATGGAAAGAAAAAATAAAATTGAGAGAAAGAAAATATATGTAACAAATGAAATATGTAACCATAATATTAAATAAAGAAGCAAAATATAAGTTAAGTTTAACAAAAGAAATGAATAGACAAAAAAAATTGATAGACATTAAAATACATAGATTATTTCTTTTTTTTTTATAATTTATTAATTTTTTTTTTTATAATTTAGAACAAAAACCTTCTTCTCGTATCTCTACGAAATTATTCACTTCACCAGTTCGATCTTTCTGTTTAAAGAGTAACCATTTTTTTAAAAAATCCATTTTCTCTTGTTCTTAAATTATTGTACTTCAATTTTTTATGCATGAGGCATAATTTGTATGTTTTTTTAAGTTAAAATTGTATAAAAAATTGATATTAAACTAAACTTCGATACAAACCACATTAAATTCACCTAGCTCCTTGACCTGAGCCCCTGTACCTTAAGTCCGGCAACCTCCAACGGACCCTGGACTGCTCAACGCGTTGCTGCATGACTTGGCATCGGGCACATATAAAGGAGGAAATAGCTCCGCATAGGGTGGAATGGCCATGTAAAGTCTTGGATTAAGTAACGAAAGACTCACTAAATAGTTAGTGATCGCTGAACCAACGCATAATCTTCCAGGTTGTAAACTAAAACGTGGGTGAAATTATCTTAGGTCTGAAGTAAGGTTTCAACGCGGTCCAGTTGTTTTTGTCTAACCTATCCATTTTATCAATCGTATTTTTTAAAATTATTTACTAGCAGACCGGGAATGCTTCGCAATTGTTAGTTTTAGGGATATAGATAGATTATCGAGTAAAAAATTGAAAAGTTGAAATATGTATTTTATCTATAATGTTTTCACTTTCTTGAGACTTTGTTAATATTGTTTAAATAAAATCAATTGTATCCAAATTAATGTCTCAAAACATTCTTTATTTTCTCAAAAGTCCAACGTTTCGGCCAATTTTGCCATCCTTAAGGACAGTATGGGCCATCCGTAGGTATATCGTTCTGAGATCTGCGGGCGGCGCCGGTTCGAATCCGGCCTGAAGGCGTTGACTTTTTCATTAAGTAGCTGTCCCACAAAATGAAAAAAGTTTTTCTGCAAGCTATTAGGTCACTAGTTTCATTCAAAATTACCCTATGAGATAATAAAACAATAGGGAATTATGTTAATCTATTAATAAGCTATCCGTATCTTATATATAAGCAATAAAATTAAAAATTATTATAGTAAATTGAAGGAAAAAATTTATACAAAAAATGAATCTGGATTGATATATAATTTTCCATGTTTAAATTGTCCAGCAATATATATGAACTGTGGTTTTGGTCGATAGAATGGATAAACACAGTAATGCTATAAAAAACAAGGAAGAGGATCCCAATAAACCAGCACTAGTACTGCATGCAACCAAAAACCAAATATTTAAAATTAACTTTGATATGGATATTAGAAGAATAAAAAAAGTAAGAATATTAACCAAAGTAAATTTGAAATAAATAAACGTTATGCTTGACCTGAGTGTAAGGAAGGTTACAGATATTGTTATAATTGCAAGGTGTAATAGAGTTAAATTGATTATAATTTAAAGTTTAATATTATTGAAATAGTGATAAAAATAATAACCCTCATTGCTTAGGTACTATATTGAAACAATACAGACCGAATAACCTCAAAAGGTCAAAGATTTTTTAGGAGTGAAACAAGTAGATATTCGTTTTTAGCTCAAGAAACACTTGAATACAAATTTTCGAAAAAATTGGAAAGTAAAATTTTTTGGCCCAAAATGTTTGCCTACTATTGGGAATTAACTTCAACGTGACTCTACCAATAAACTGCACCAAATGCACCAAAGGGCGTAAACTGGATCTAATTATACAAATTAGAACTGGAGATATAAAATAAAATATTTAAAAAGTTTTTCTTTATTTGAAATCCATATTTCGCCCTTGTAAAGGTATTAAATCCAATCTAATTGACTGTTCAGGTTAAAAGAGCACACATTAATGTAGGAATCGGATAAAATGCAGAGAAGTTATGAACGATTATATGAACTAAGGTAGATAAAAAAAACAAATCCTCCAAATAATATAATATATTATTATAATAAATGAATA
>NW_027107951.1:124887-147532 GCF_000696795.3 Halyomorpha halys | reverse complement strand
AAATGAATATATATTAAATAATATATTAAAATAAAAAATGTTATTTGAACGTTTCAGGAGACCGAATATGATTTGCTTTTTTCCTAAAAAAATTTTCGTTGACCTGCTTTACTGAAACCTCAGAATGTCTTTCTAATTTTTAGTGAATAAATAAAAAAATTTAATAAAATCAGTAATATTTTTTTATTATTGTTCAGAAAGAGAAAAATCCATTGGCATATAAAAACAATGAAAAAACTATTCCTTTTAAGCTACGCAATAACTATAACAGCTTATAACCTTCCCGGAAAAATCCAGAACATTTAACAAAAATCTCCATCACAATCTGATTTACGAGGCAACAATAATAATAGGAACAAACAACTATTGATTTTTACATATTATATTAACTGAATTTTACAACTGTGTAACAAAATGTGATGTACGAATTAAAACGCACGATAGCAGCTTGTGAATGAATAGCCATTCTTAGTTTGGGTAATAATACTTTCCATCTTAAAAGATTCCTTTGGAAACTAAACATTTTGTTCAATTTTTTTAATTTTTGCCAGTCCGTTGAACAAATTTGACTTACCTGTAAAAATAATTTATTTAAATGAGAATGGAGCATAAACGAAATCAGAAGACATTGAAATGGACAGTGTGGGGAGGTGACATTATCAGCATGCATCATTAGTAGGAAAGCAGTCTGGCTACCAAGGCTCCTCTGCCGACCTCACGGAATTCGGTTCTAGGTAAACATCTTTTGGCCATCACATTGAATCTCTTGTGTAGTCTCTGTCTGTCGTCTTTATTTGTTCAGGTAACAGAGATTACTTTAACTAATAAAATCATATCTCAAAGCAACTTCTAGGTCTAAATAAAATAACAATTGCTGCTATCTAAGTAGGGGATTTTTTTTCTCTATTATCGATATTATTCAACATTTACTAGGTTTCGGATACCTTGTGTTTATTGAATTGGTTTCGTCATCCACTATTTCGAAGGCACTTCCGATGTACTAAACTGATCAACCGTTATAGTTGTTTGTCAAGCTCAAATTCATTGTTGAAAGAACTCCTTTGACATTATATAAATACATATTCTAATTTTTTTTTTATTGAAAACATATTTTTATTTAAAAATAAAAATTGTTGTCTTGCAGAGTTTTTCTTTTATTTTTGGTAAGTAGATTGGAAAAATATCCATGGATAGGTTTTGGTGAACAAATCTAAAAACTGAAACTTTTTGAAATTTTGTTTGATAATTTTGGCTGATGTTTTTTTTTGGTTTGCTGACACCGAAAATCAACTACGTTTTCCTCTATTACATACAGTTTTTTACAAATTCATAATATGTTATATCAATTTTAAAGCGTAAAATCCAAGAAAATCTTTCATAGGATCTAGTGTACTCAACTGACCAACTTCGAATTTATATTGCATCCTAAGGACTTTATATATACCAGATGCAAAAAGATAAGATTTTATTTTTTTCGTAAAACCTGCCATGTTATTCTAGTTTTGTAGAACAAATATCATACAAATGTTTCTTCGTTCGTTGGAGTACTTAAGTTATCAATTTCAAATTTTTAAGTAATCAAAAAAGCTTATGATTTTAAAAGTTTAAGGAATTAAAAATTCTAGGTCAATTTGAATCCGAGATAAAAGATTATGTATATATAATTGTTTAAATATATTTGAGTTTCTTTTAATTGCTATTAAAATCTAACAAATGTATAATTTATGAAACAAATAAAGTAAAAGCTGAATAAGAGAAAATCCTTCTTTTCAACGGGATTAGTCTTTTAAAAACCATTTGATGAAAGTATACACTAGTGATAAAGGTTTCACTTGATCTAAGAAAATATGCAAACAAATTCTTTTTTTTTTTAAAGTAGCTGAGAAAAATTTAAAATATTTCTTTTTTTTTTTTTGACTACTGTTATTAAATTAGCAGATGTGGCGTTTTTCTTAATTTTAAACAAAATAACAAATAAAAATATGTATATAAAATTAAATTAATAAAAAAGTTCATAAAATTAAAAAAAAAAGTAGATAAAAAAATAAAAATAAAAACTAACTTCCTATAACAATCAGCGCACCAAAAACCCTTATGAACAAATCTCCAACAAAAAATTAAAATTATTCTCATTTGCCGGAGAAAGGGAATTTATTGCTAACACATCTTAGAACAATTTGAAACCTTTATTACTCGTCTATACTTTGACGAAATTCAACTTTTTTGGTAACGATAAAAATACTCTTTTTGATCCCAAAAAGTCAAATTTAAAAGGAACTAAAACACATTTAAGTTATTATACTTACATTACCATATATTATATATAAAGTATTATATATTAAGTACATTAACTTTCAGAGATCACAATTTGTTGAACCACAACCAGTTTATAGAAATTAATTACCTGAGAAGCTTGGTTAAAGATGACAACAAAGTAGAGAGCAGCAGGAAGATATTATTTGTCACTACAAAGAGTATTGAATTTTAGAGCTCTCTCTAAAAGAATGAAAGTGGGAACTACAAAACCATCGTAAGGCTAGTGGTAATGGGTGTGAAACATGTTCCTTAACAAGAAAAGTGGAACGGATGCTCAACTCCTTGGAGAGATAGGTATGGGGAGGAGTCTCGGAGACTTTTGAGACAGAATTTTAAGAAGAAGAGGGAATAAGGAGCTGATGGAACTGTGTGGGGAACTCAATAACGTGGCTTTAGTGAAAAGAGCTAGAATAAGATGGTTAGGACACGTTGAGAGGATGCTCGATCAAAGGATACCTAAGAAAATGCTATATACGAAACGGGATAGAAAATCAAAAAGAGGACGTCTCTAGATCAGATGGCTGGACGATGTGGGGGAGGAGCTAAGAGGGTTGAATGTTCAAAGATGGAGGGAGAGAGCAAGAGATGGTGGAGATTGGTTAGCTGTGGTGGAGGAGGGGTCATATCCCCAGGTTCTTGCAGGCAGTGTAATGCCGGAATAAAATTAATGATATCTTATATTTTTAATTCTCATTGACATATTAGTGTTTAATTTGTGTCATTCACACTTCAACGTTCTTTTGATATCATACGACTTTGAAGTTAAATATGAAGGGTTGTTGTGCTAAAAAACTGAATTTACGTATAAGGAATTTGAAAAAATCTGTACGTGATGAAAGAAAACAGATTTCATTTTTTATTTGAGCATATAAAAAACCCTGAAGATGAGCCAAAATTATCAAATAAAATTTTTGTAGACTTACATGATTAAAATTTAATATACGGATACTTAGATTATTAATATTTATAGCAGAACAGCTGACCGAATCAGTTCACACTTCACCTATCAAACGATATATTCCTTTATATCCTCAGCGACAAACCCTACCAAGCTTACAAGCTTTTTACGGGTCATATAAGCCAAACAACAGCAAACATTCTATATATAATTTTCTATATATATAAATATTCAAATATATTACTGACAGACACCAATTTCTTTTAGGTATAGTCACAGGTTTGGGATTCTGCAAGACATGTCGATCTACTATTACTAAATAAAAAAACAAAAGTTTAATATAAATCATTTTTATTTTGTGTAATAATTGGGTCGATTTGTAATATGCAGTTATGGAGATTAGGAGATATGGTATAATGTCAAAGGTGAGTGAATCAATGTTGGGGCACAACATGAGCTGTGGGTGGCGTGTATTATAGCCAAGGCCATATATATATTTTAAATAACAAGCATCAGTATAACGTATTTTATAGAACCATTTTGATTTAAAGTATATAATTTTTATAATTCACTGATTTTTTGAAGTATCGACGAATGTTCAACTTTTTAATATAATATTTACTTTGAATGGAATATGGTCCGGGTGCGGTAAAAAAAAAACTCAAATAGTAAATAATTATACTATTTTATTCACTTTGTCTTTGACTGCCGTCAGTACAGCCCTGACGAAGCCCTGGAACGTGGGGCGAAACGTTGGCTCAATAAAATAGTATAATTATTTACTATTTGAGTTTTTTTTTTTACCGCACCCGGACCATATTCCATTCATCTATAAACACGGTTAATCAATAATCTTCCAATATTTACTTTTACTTTAATAGGGACATCTACCTAAATATTCCAAAAAGTATTATTCCAGTTTTCAACGTAAATACATCTTTTCTGCTCATAAAACTTATTATCGCAAAATGGTCTGTCTATTGTAAACGAAAAGTCGTTTGAAAATTATGTTATTATATTTAATGTTTTACCTGGTTTTATTTTTTAAATTCTCACCTCCATACTTAATTTTCTTACTTTATATTTTACATTTACTATCCGTTTCTTTTCTTCTGTATTTATATATTTTATTTTTAAGTTATATTCATATGTTACTTTCAACTTTAGTATACTTACATTCTAATTACTTTATTATTATTAATGTTTCAATTATATAATTTACACACCTGTGCACCCCTATTTATTTTATATATTAGGGGTATTCATGATGCTGTGTTAAATGTAAAATGTTTTAATATGTTAAATTGTATAAGCATAGAATTATGAGCAGCCCTATTTAAAGTCAAGTTAAATGCATAAGGACTCCTAGCGGATTTTTTGAGCAACTTCTTTTATAACCTTTCCTTCAACAACTTCATGTTATTGTTTACTTCTAAGATTTCAATTAAGTAATTTATTATAATATGCCGAAGTTGAATGAAAAGTGGAAGTTGTGTAAAAGTTTGGCTACTGAATGTCTTGTTGATCTTTTAACTTGTGAGCAAGAAAATCAAGATGAGCTAATTAATAACTTCTATTACATTATTATTATTGTCATCCATTCATTGATTTATTGGTTTTAAAAATATCCAAAACAATACTAACACAATCAAAACACAAACTTCGAGCAAGTAACTCAACGCAACAAACAAAACGGTGACGAGCTGGTCTGGTGCTTAATGTCATTCTCCATTTAACAGACCTAGTAACAGACTCAACCACGTTACATGTTATATCGTGTTAACATGGAAATAAGAAAAGAAGGAAATATTTTTCCATTTAACATGAGTTTTGCCATTTAACATGCTAAACTAAAGATCATGAATTCCTACCCCTATTGTCTTTTCTTTATCATATTATATTTATTGTATCCATTCTTTCAGTTACATTTATTTTGTGTATTTTATCCCTGTATATTTATATATATTTTTAAATATAATAATTTCTCCCCCTCCCCCTTATATGTTTATTATTATTTAATGGTTGCCTATTTTTAATATTTCCTTTATTTTCTATAACGTTTACCTTAAAATTGTTTTCTAATGTAACCTATTTTTACTGTCAATCCCCACTCTTTTTTATACACCCTGTCAAATAATTCACTTTGGTTCTGACTTCTAGTCTGTATGGTTCCTTTTTTTATTCTTATCACTTTTTTTTTTCTCCTAGTTTGCAGTTTTAGTATTTAGAAAAGATATACAAACTCTAGAAATAAATATTTTGTTTTCAACGTCATTAAATTTTTATTAAAAAAGTCGAATATTTTTCGTTTCTTTAAATTCTTATTATTTTTAAATTATCGTTTACTCTTTCACTTGTATGAAATTGGAAAAAGTATTGAATTTGAGTTTTCAAGGAAGATGTTTTCAGGTGTCTTGAGCCCAAATTACTTAGTCAGGAAAATAGTTCCTGTGTGTGTATGCCAAAAGCCTAGCTAAAAAAAAAAGTTTTATGAAACTGAAAATATGTATTTGAAGTAAGTAAGTAAGCATATGTCTGACCTATTGCAGCAAATTCCACTGAAATCGACCTAACGTGAGTGCCACTTAATATAATTGATTCCACATTTTTTTACAATTTTCCTAAATATGTTGGAACAGTATTGATTTCGTTCATTATATGGTATCAGTATAAAGCGCAAATGTGTGTATAGTTAGATGGTAAATGTTTAACTTTTTCATCTCGTCATTAACGTATATTATTGGTTTTAAAATTTTAATATCTTTATTGAAATTTACAACTGTACATAATAATACATTCAATAGATTTTGATTCAAGTTTATAATGGAGTGATACAGGCGTGTAGAGAAACTACCCATTGATAGCACTCTAATAACGTTTTTACAATAGAAGGTCTCGTGGCCATATTCTTTTCAGGCGCCTCGAAGTTCCTCAAGGATGGAAGAGGAAGCAAGGCTAGAAACTAGTGGGTTTGCGTGTTTAGGGAGTTTATATTGGAAAGAATGATTTCTGGTTCGGAATAGATCGGTTACATATTGAACATCTTATGGATGAATTTATGGTCTTTATGGATGAATTTATTTGTGACAAACCAGGATTTTACGAAGGCTTTTGGATTGTAAGGATTGAACACGAATGGAATTCGAAGGTTTAGTGGTGCCCCAAAACTCAACTCTGTATGTCTAGATAGGCCTTATTATAGTTGTGTAGATCAGTATTTTGTTGTTTATTAGGGCTTTAGGGCGTAAAACCTAGAGGTCATCAACACCCATGTTTCATATTTTATAATTTAATATCAAGATTTAAAACTCTTTAAATTATTACTAAATAAATTTTGAATAATTACTTATTTTAGAATTATTTAGTGCATATAACAAACTTTCGGGTTTAAATCTTATTTAAAAGGTTATTTATTTTTAAGTAAATTAAAACCATTTCCACGTTCTTCTGGTCATCATTCAGGGCATCCGATACACTCGGTCTCACTCCCAATCTACGTAAGTTCATGGAATAGAAATGGCATTCTTCAAATATGTGACTGACCGTAAGTACACTGTTGCTGTATTGACATTTTGGCGGTGGTTGCGTATTGATCAGATATGCATGAGTTAGATTCGTATGACCTATTCTTACTCTGGCTATAGCTACCTCCTCCTTGAGATTGGAACGGTTTGATGTGGTCCATGATCAGTCTTTTGTAATGAATTGGAAGTTTAAACTGTTTGTCTAGTATGCATTGTAATAGTCGGAATCGACGTGCTGTTTCCTGTCTTTTCAGTATTTTGTGAGGATTCCAAGTTAGTCGTTTATCTAGATGTAGTCGAAGGTAGCGGATCTGTTCTACAGGGGTAAGGAGAGCAACATTACTAAAGTATACTATAGGGCAGTCGGTAGGTTTATGACGAGATGTAAAGGTGATTTGATGGGATTTATTTTAATCCTCCAATTACACCATTCTTCGAGGGCTGTGGTATGGGATTTGAGAGTTTGGGATGCAATTATAGGGTTATCATTAACTGCATGCATACATGTGTCATCGACATCTGTACGTAAATTAAAAACCGTACGTGTTAGTATGACATTTTGTGCATTTCACATATACTTTAAAATTTCCTAAGGTGTTTTCTCGTGAGCTTCTTTATTTTTTTATAAGTTATTTTTCTCATCATTTTTTCATTTATTTGGTTATTTTTTTACTTGTGTTTAGTTAGGCCCCGATCTCGCTTGCTAAGTATAAAGTAATAGAAAAAGAAGACTTAGAAAATGTTGATTGTGAACTTGAATGCTTGCAGCTGATTATGGGCAAGCCTCCTAGGAAGCTGGATTTGAATTTGTATAGCATGGGAAAAATGAACTGTATATAAATATTAATTATGAGAACAAAAAATAAATTTAAGGGTGGTATATTATGCTAGTTTGATTTTCATTATATTTTTTATGTTGTTATTTTTATTTGTTTACTGTAACTTGCGATTGTTTAGTTGGCCAATTAACTCTTCAGAAAGTTAACGTTTTTATTACAACTATTTTTAAAAATAAAAAGAAAGAACGAAAACTAATATAACAGTACTATATTTATTTTTTTTTTGATAATTAATGCTTCCTGTTTTTTTCCAGGACGAATAAAATAGTCCATTTTGGCAAGTAATCATATCCACCCTGATCAGTAGGACTTGCTAAGCTTTTACTCACTTCTACATCCATTGTCCATGTCATATTAGAGAGTTAAACGTTTGTGTGTGAATTTATTTGTTAGAGAATTACGTTTTGATAGTCTCGACCTTTCCACCCCCTGCCATTTTTTCCTTGGATTTTAAGGTTTTACGCAACTCAATTGCCTCTTCAAAGTAAGTTTGGATGTTGAAGACTTGTATGTGGGTTCATATGGTGCTAGAGAAGTATTTTTTGGTAGTCATAACTATTTCTGTTCCTTTGGCATAACTTTAATAAAATAATTAATTTACCTTTGGTTTGTTTTCGGAGTGAAAATGTGGAGCGAATACGATCTTAGCGACGGAGCTCTACCGCTCACGCTTTTTTATTCTTTTCCTAAATAAATATTAAACTGAAGAAAGAGATACTTTTAAACAATAAGATGTTATAAATGGTTTCAGTGTATATTTAAATTTAAATATAAAAACATTTTTTTACGTACAACAATCGTTAATATTAGGAGGTAGTTAAGTAGATAAAAATATTGTGGCTCCGGTCTCAATCTTTAAAAATAAACTTGACTTCAGCAGTTAAAGAAATATGACCGCAGATTAGTGTAATATGTACTTTCTTTAAATGGAGGTTAAGGTATCTATAACATACTATATACAACTTGTCTCCTAGAGTGTCGTTCGACAGCTCTGATCGATTTCTGATCTTCGAATGAGCAGCAACTGATTCTTATCAGAAACATTGTAAAACACAAATAAGGAAGAATTGAGGTTAGGTTAGATATGTGGATGGAACTAAGTAGAGACGGCCATAGAAATTAGAACCACCAAATAAATCATACGGGCGTGCAGAACAGGATCAAGCTGTGAAGGATGAGCAATTAACACATTCGAAATTTAATGACATAAAAGGGGAAAGTACCTTTTGCTTACCTAAAAAGTTTTGGGAATGAAATTGGGAGCATGTGATAACAATAAAAGACATTATAACCTGCCAAAACCCTGAGTTAGATGTTTACTACTGTTTGTTAGATATAAATTTTTTTATTTTTTTAATCATTTATTTATTGTTATTTACAACTGTATAACATATATACAACAAGTAAATTTGCTGTAGGTGAGATACTGACATGATACAAACATGTGGAGAATCTAGCCATTGATAGAATTCCAATTACATTTCTAGAGAAGATCCCGAGGGCATCTTCTTCTCAGACGCGTAGGAGGATTGCTAGGTAATGAAGGAGAAGCCAGGTTAGAAACAAGTGTATTTGGGTGGTTGGGAAGTTTTCCATGGAATGGTATCTGGTTTTGGCCAAATCGGCAACATATGGGACTTTGAAGTAATGATGGATGACTTGATTTGTGGCAAAGTAAGGAGCGTTAAGGATTTTGGACTGTAAGGATTGGATTCGGGAGGAATTTGATGGTTTAGTGGAGCCCCAAAGCTCAACTCCGTATGTCCAGATAGGCCTTATAATAGTCGTGTAGAAGATATAAATTTAAAATATTTATTCATACATCTATATTATTAAATAAAGGCCTTTAAAAAGCCATAGATAGTGTATGGTAACTGATTAATGACGATTCTAAAGTTGTAATAAATTTCGATATAAATGTCTTTTATGTCTAAGAGGACAATGGTTTACATTACTTTAACAATGATCGATAACCTTTGTAGTATTTTCATTTTGATTCGATATGATCTAATAATCGATATTATAATGTTAACTATTCTATTCTGCTGACTGAGATGAGTTAAATGATTCGAGTTGTGGGCAATGGGACTGTATTGATCAGGCCCTCCCACTCGAGTTCTCCTCCCTTCGCATCATTCTTATCAACAGTTGATGTCACTTTATTCAGATTTGTTTTTTATATTTTCTTGTAGAATGTGCACATGGAAATCTGTGTTTATATACCAAATGCCGTGAGATAGCTTAGGGGCCAATTTATCCTAACGCCCGAGGGGCAGATCACTTGTTGAATATCCCCAAGGACCACTGCTCATAACGACATGGGATCTCTTTCAAACTGTTCCACTGTGTATCCAAGTTTTTCAATAATCTAACAATAAAGAAAAACACTAGACCACAAGTAACTAACACACTTGCTTGTTCAACTATGTCTATTTTTTATCAACTGGAGTGTATTTAATGGTCTTGTGTAGTGTTAATTTCCCAGCATGTCTGCGAAGTATCGAGATGAGCGGTAAGGACTGTCTTTTGGTTTGATTAACGTCAGCTTTTCCTGGAGCCGCGGAATCACATCAAATGTGAAAGGAATAGAAGTTACCTTTTGAATGCCATTTCCAGTAATTTGCTGCATCTAGAATAAAAATGTATTTAACCATAATTGAGAAATTCTTGCTTCTTTCACTGTTCTGCTCATACTCATTTCAATGTAAATATTAAGAATCACGGTTCTAAAATTAAGGAGTGAATATAAAATTTAATTAACTTGGTCAATTTTTCGATTAACGTTTTCTTGGAACAGTTAATAAAAAAACAAAATCTCTTTTAAGGAAAATATTAAAATATTAACTGGAACATTATTGATTGACCGTGTGTATAGATTAATGGAATATGGTCCGGGTGCGGTAAAAAAAAAATGACTCCTGTTTTGACTCCCGTCAAAACAGCCCTGACGAAGCCCTGCACCGTGGGGCGAAACGTTGGCTCAATAAAGTAGTATGATTATTCACTATTTGAGTTTTTTTGACCGCACCCGGACCATATTCCATTCAATTAAAATATTAACTTTGATACACATAAATAGTTGTTTCTGATATGATGGAGAAAGTTTTTTTTGTTTAAACACGATTTTTTAGAATATTTAATTTTAACAACAAAAAAGTGACTGCGAACTAATAGTAATTCAAAAAAACCAATGTCAACAAAATGTTTTGTACCCTTTCACACTCTTTCAGTAACTATCAACTTTTTCCCCCCTGCCTAGCTATTTCTGGCATACGAGGTGCCCCCCTACCAGCACTCATTGTAAACTGTCAACTCTCAACTGCCAAATACGGTCAACCAAATGCCACGCCTACGATAGGAATAGACCCTGCTAACAGCTGACTTCACTATGTTCCTTAATACCAGTATCCTTAATACTGGTTCGATTTAATTGATATTTTTTAATCCTATTATACAATTTAATTAGCTATGATATTTTAAAATATACACTACATAAAATATGAATAGTTTTTATAGTTTTAACCCTCACTGTGCTTCAATATTGCTACCTTTTAATTTCCTTGAAAAATAATATAAGAGACGACGCTTAAAACGAATATTTTTTTAAAATTTATTTATTTAATGTGATTTACAACTGTACAAGTAATAAATACAATAAGTAAATATGTTGTATGTTTCATTTACACTTGAAAATCTTGGGAAGGAACCACCCATTGGTGGTACTTCAAACATTATTTTAAATTAGAAGGTCCCGTGGCCATCTGCTTTTCAGACGCCTCGGAGGGTTATCAGGGATTGTTAAGGATGAAAGATTAAGAATTAATGAGTTAGGATGGGTATGTTTGGAATGAAAAGACGCATATCTGTTTTGGGGCAAATCTGCAACGAATGGGATGTCAAGGTCTTTGTGGATGAGTTTATTTGTAACGTAATAAGGAGCATAAAGGATTTTACGTAGGATTTTGGATTAAAACGAATATGATTTGCTTTTCTCTAAAAATAATTGTGTTGACCTACTTTATTGTAATCCTCATTATGTTTTTTAAAAAAATTTTATTGAATAAAAAATCATATAATAGAGTCAGTTATATTATTTTGTTTTTATTCTCCAGATAGAAGCAAATCGATTGGCATATAATAACCATGAAAACAAATGTATACTTTCTTGGCTACGCACAAAAAATGTTTAATTTTGTTAATATTTTTTTTTACCGAAAAAATCGTACCAACCAATAATCTCTCTAAAATTTTAAACTTTTAGCAAAAAGCCCCATAACAATTGGATAAACGGTATGACAGTGCATTAAGTCCTGACAAAAAAATATTAATTTTTATATATTAGATATAAATTGTTTAAATTGTTAAGGTAATAAAAAGTTCCAACACTTTGGAATTTTGCTTGTACAACGTTTCGGGACAATTATATCACACTCATGCATCTTTGCATCCTAAAATTGTAACAATTAAGTTATTCTTATCAACAATTTTTATCTATGTTATATGTGTATATTTTAAATTCTTGCAATCATATATACCAAATATTTGTCATATTTTCAATTTTCATATTGAAATCATGTCATCTATACACTTATAGCATAAAATTGTTTTATAACTACATTACTTAAATTATTGTCTTTCGCTATTGGTGCATTCATCCATTTCTGTTGTACCAGAATAATATAGAATAGTTGATATTCTCTTTGGAAGTTTTTATCACCTCAACAATTAAAAAAAAAAAATAATCGAACTTCCTTAAAAGAAAATCCAGAATAGATATATATGATTTATTGAAATACCTTTTTTGCAGATATTATTTCTAATAGTTTAACCCTGGGGTCTTCAGTCGGTTTGTACCTGAGGACCAATTATAGACTATCTGCCACGTAGCGGGCACAAATGTAATATTCTTATGGATTAAAATAAGTTTTAATAAAAAAACTAATCACAAACGGCCCTTTAGTGACAGTAGATTCAATGCTGCAACAGAACTGACGTTTAACGCGCTAAACCTGATCTTGCTTCTATATAAACGACAGTGAATGCTATCGCAATGGTAACTGTCATACAGTTTGCACCCAGACAGTTGCTTCTGTTTAGACTGGTTTTTAACTTGATAGTAGCTTCACTGCTGCTATATGTACTTTCCACTATTACGCAGGACCTAATGCGATAGTCATGACGGCAGGTATGTTTTTATTATGGTAGCGGCCATAGGCCAAATCATCATAGCAGTTTTTTATTTATTTTAAAAAATAAACATTAAGAGAGAAATACTTTATTCATATATGCTGCCTAAATACATTAGGTTGCTATCTCACACAGCATACTTATCAATCCGGAATCGGACATATTTACATTACATATTCCTGGTATAATCATAAAAAAAGATATACAATAATAGGATATAATAAACAATTTTTTTTCACCACTACAGTTTCCTTTTACAATCCATTTCGGTCTGTACACCCAATACAAATGTTTCACTCACTCCCATTTTTCCCTCTCATTTCTGCTCAATTATTCAATTCACCCTATCAACAAATTCGCTCTCCGGAATTCACCCTCCTAGATCCTCTTCAGTGACCCGTAATAATTTATTCAGACGAGCAATTTTTATTTAAAGGTTTTCAAAAATTTTTATCGCGTAATCTTTTGATATTAAAAATGCTTTCATGACAGTTATCCTTTCACATTTATCCTTATCCGTTGAGTTATCCTTGTGCTCTCGTTGTCAGAAGTATGATTTTATGGTAAAACCTTACACGGCGACATCTTATGCTTCAGAAGTTTACATTCATTGTCTAGGGTGGGATATCTGAATGACTTGAGACACTTTAGAGAGGTCAGGTCGTCTCGAAAAAACCTTCGGCACGGTTCAAAAACTCTATCCTTCTTAATGCCTAAAAAATCCTTTACCCTATCATAGTCCAAGAGCCTAAGAAGAGAAAAAAGTTATTTCACTTCAATCTTTTATTACTTTAATGATAACTATGTTTTGGTAACGGTAAAAATTGATGAATCTACCAAATATAGTTGGTGGAAATTAAAAAATGGTGGCTGTTTCAAAGCTTTGGAAAAAAATAATTTTTAATTCGCTGCTGAATTTTTAATTCACATATACCACTAAAACTCAATAGAACATCATTTAAAGTAGAGTAAATTTCCTAAAATATGAGACCTAAAAGAGATATTTACGGTCAATAGTTCCCGAGATATAACCAATATTTCATACAAAATCAGTAGTTGGAGAATTTATTTTGGGATATGTATATATCTCAGTAATCATTAGGCATAGATGTCTATGAGCTCTCAAATTAAAGCTAGTTTAATGGACTATTACTTAGTTTATGATGTTAATCTTTCTAGGAATAGTTTTCATGATATTTACCAAATGTCATAAACTACATAATAATAATTTAATCTGGGATTGATCCCAGTGAAATACAAAATAAGAATGAAATTATAAAAAGTCATAAAATATAATAAAATAATGAACTTGAAAAGATTAAAATGAACAACAATAGTTGAAAGAATATATGAAATAAGAATAGAACAAATAAAGTAAAACCATATGTCATATCATAAAACATAAGATGACAAATACTTCTGATAAATAATAAATACTAGAAAACAAAAATGATAAAAATTAAATATAGTTAAACTAAAAATAATTTATTTATAAAAAAATTATAGTACATTTAACTAGCTTTAATTAGAGTGCTGGCAGACTTTTTTAATCTCTTATGGTTTCTGGGATATATTTTTCCATAAATATATCAAACATCGAAAATTTTGTCCTAAGAACTATAAATTAACGTTTTTTGGATTTATTCTGGCAAATATGATAAAAACTACTACTCCTACGAAAATAAACGTAATAAACTACTTGGTTTAGCCAGGAAGCTTTCATTTGAGTGCTAGCAGTCATCTGCATTTCTAATGGTTCCTGAAATATATTTTTCATGTTACTTTTAAAAAAACTGTATTTCAGTAACTATTGAAAATAAATAGCTTATATATTTTAGCAAATTTACTCTACTTTAAATGATATTTCATTAGGTTATGTAGTGTTGTAGTTTTAAAGATACGTAGTTCTAAAAGAAAAATTAATTTGTTTAATGTTTTGAAACAGCCGTCATTTTTTATTCCCCATTGTTGCATGCCCATTGGCATACTCCTTAATTTTGACTAGTAATTAAAAATAGTTTTATAAAAAATTGGGGTGAAATAACTGCCTTTTTACAATGATGTTCATATAAAAAACTCGTTATATATAATTATTACTTATATTCCGTTCCTATGTCCTCAATATATAAATGAAGCAAAAATTATTATTATTGTATAGAAATAATATATATGATATAATTTTGAGATTTGTATTCGGTACAAAAAAGGCAAACAGGTTTTTCCGTTTGTTTTTCTCTAAAACCGAAAATAGACATGAATTAATATGATGCATTTATGACGAAAAAATAATTCAATTTGAGTACTGCTTGTCCTTTGAAGGACTGAATGAAATTCTTATTTGTGGATTGAGATGCTGGTTCGGTGGAAACACTTAGTTTAATATCTGGATGTGAGAAATTAGAGGTTAATAGTTCTTTAGCCATTATATTCCCTGGCACATGCAGCAGAACGGTCAGTCTTTCCGTTGTCTAACAAACCGGAATGGAAAGGTGACCACATAAGTATGACCGCCTGTTCGCTGAGGTGCATTCACCACTACATAATTCTCATTGCTATAACTATAACTCGGTTTATTTTTTAAACCATAAGGAAGCTCATTGAGTCTGTCTCTATCGTTAAATTGTATGTCGATTATCCTATATATTATGAACAATATTACGATTATGATTAAAATATAGGTGTGTTGAAAGAAATATACGTTGATACAAAGAGCTTAGCTAATCTAAGTACAGTGAACTCTCGATATTCCAGACCTTTCCATAATCCGAATAATACATAAAAAAAAACATGAATTAAGATTTTAATTTATCATGTATGTTGTGCATATATACATACATTTACAACTCTCGAACTATTGCAACCCTGAAGCAATTCAATAGAGCCCCTTATCTCCTTTCCCTTAAAACCCGTCAACTCTGTTTCCTTTCTTGTTTTCCTCCATTTGACTGCCTACTATGCAATGGACTCTGGGATGAATTCGAAGCTAAATTTAAACGACTTGCAAATTACGCAGTGCGATTTATTTTTGGGATCACCAGAGACGTACATAACCCAGTATAACGCCGAGCTAGAGTGGCTCTATTCATCCTTCCAATCCAATACTACCAGGTCCCGTATATCTGAGTTTGACGAATCATTTTTTATCCTAGCTTCTTTTCACTGGAACTCCATTCCCTCTACCATATGTCATCTCAACCCTTCCAGAGTTTAAAATTCTATTTAACCATTTTTTGCTTATAAAACTGAACCAATATTATAATATTATGGATAATATAAATGTTGAACATTATCATTTATTATTTGTAAATATTGTAATTACTTTTTTGTGTATTTATTATTTTTTTTCGTTATCTAAAATTAATCTTATGCAGTTGTAATGAAGTGCGGATACAGTGTTTTTGTCCAATATATTTTGTAACCTTATAATTGTTCTAAAGAGGCCTAGTCCCAGAAGAATAAACTATTTTTCATTTCATTTACATTCAATAAAACCGAATTATCAACACCTTATTTACGGAGGCTTAAATTATCTAGTTAAAAATACCAACTCTTTTAATTTAAAATAAAATCCAAGCTATGGAAAATGCTTGGATCCCAACGTCAGTGAAATAACTAGTGACGCAGTGTCCTAGAAATTATTATTCAGTGTCCTGGAAAATTATGAAGAGCAAGAAGAAGTTGAAAATATCACAAAAAATATACAAATGATTAAATATGAAGGAGTTGTGCCATGTTTCAAGAAATGCTTCCAATGGGCAGAAGAAAATGATGTAGTGCTCATGTGTGTCATTTTTAAATTACATATCTTTGGAAAAATTAGATTGGGGAAAATATAATTAATGTTGTTTTCTTTTGAATTTTCATATTGTATTCCTGAAGCAAATAAGGTCACATTCTTTAATTATTGATCACAAGTTCCAAACAGACAAAAATTTAAAATTATTTCACAAGAAAATAGGTAAAAAATAAATTTTTGAACAATAGTTAACTGTTCTAAAATTTTTTTTATATAAATACATTTATAAATTTTTGTTTTTAAATTACTTTGATTTTTTCGCTTATCGGAACCAACTTGATTTCAATTAGTTCGGATTAGCATTCCGGATCGTCTACAGTGCATTCTTGTTCTGAACATTTTAGAATACATCACTAATAAAATAATTCGTACTAAAGAAGGTATAAATCTGGGCTGTAAAATACCCTTGTTTGACCTCCCTGATGGCTCCGTGCTGGGCGAATATTTGTAAACTATAAATGGGAAGATTTTATGGCTATCTGTAAGGAATTAGTCCTCGAAACCAATATATATAATATAAATTTTAAACTGTCCAGTCTTTATTCAAACGGTGGCACAAGTAAATATAAGATTAAAGGACCTCTAGGTTTGAAAATTTGTTTCATGAAGGAGTAATTAGCAATTTAAATATACAATATAATTAGTTACCACGAATACGGTATTAAATATGAATTTGAAAAAAGAAATGTTAAACATTTAATTCCATATCACAGCCCTCGAAAAATGGTGTCGTAATTGAAGGATTAAAATAAATCCCAACAAATCCCGTCAAATTACCTTTACCCTACGTTGTAAACCTACTGACTGCCCTACAGTATACTTCAATAATGTTGTCCTTACCCCTGTAGAACAGATCCGCTACCTTGGACTACATCTGGACAAACGACTAACCTGGAATTCTCACAGAAGACTGAAAAGACAGGAAACTGGACGTCAATTTCGACTATTCCAGCACTTACTAGACAAACGGTCCAAATTTCCAATTCTTTACAAAAGACGGATTTACATGACAATTATAAGGCCTGTCTGGACATACGGCATTGATCTTTGGAGCCCCACTAATCTCGTATCCAATCCTTACAATCCAAAATCTTTCGTGAAATCCTAAATGCTCCCTACTTTGTCACAAATGAAATCATCCACAAAGACCTTAATGTTTCATTTGTAACCGATCTAACCTGAACCAGATATCAATCCTTCCATAATAAACTCCCTAACCACCCAAACCCATTAGTTTCTAACCTTGCTCCCTCTTTCATTCCGGTCAATCCTCTGAGGCGTCTGAAAAGAAGATGGCTTCGAGACCTTATATTGTAAAAATGTTTTTAGAGTGCTACCAAATGGAAGTTTCTCTACATGCTTGTACCATACCATTCTGATACTACTTCAAATTTGCTTGATGTACTTTATGTACAGTTGTAAATATTAATAAATAAATTAAAAAAACATTTAATTAAGCCACTTTTATTGGTTTTTGAACAGCGAAACCATGAATTACTTCTTCAGAGCCTATTTCTGAAGTACACTACTTTATATTGACATAATCAATTTTCGTTGAAGCAATCGTAATACTGAGTTCATTCTTGGTTCGCTTTAATTTACTATTATTGCTAGAGTCCTGTCTTCCTAACTCATGAGCTTGGTTTTGTAAATGCCTGACTTTCTGTTTAAAATTACTTGTAACTTTTCGAGTATGTTGTTTATCTCTAATAATAACCCAAAATTTGCTAATGGAAGCCCCATTTCTTAAAATGTTTCGGGTCTCTAAGGATAACAGACTTTGGACCCGGTATCAAAGGAAGCATAGAGCAAAGACGCTCAAGGATATTATAGTATTGGTTTTCAAAACAGTGCGAATAATCTAAATCCAGGATTTGAGGATCCATGCTACACGAAATGGTATAAATTTGGCCTTCACAATAAAATTTGAACTGGAGATATGAAATAAAACGTTTATATACGAATTTTATCTTTATTTAAGACTAATTCCCCCCCACCCTTGTAAAGGTATAAAATCTAAAATGTGTAGAAAAGTGGTGGAAGAGTACAAGTTCAGCTTTTTTTTTCTTTTCTTACGTCGGCCCAAGACTCCCGTTGGAGTCCTACACTGCCCCTGTTGTTATCTAATAATAGAATGGAGATGAGGATGTAAATTGTTATTATTTATTAAATTTTAAACATCTACTTTGGTATATAAATTTGCACAAAGCCTGAATAGTAGCCCTATCTAGATCTGCCAGCCCTCGGAGGAAAGCGCTATTGTTTTGGATGAGGGGATATTTAATTCTGTATTTGTCATATCTACTGCACTTTAGAATAATATGTAATGGGTCTTCGATGGAGTTGCATTTCGAACATTTATCATTATTTTTAACTTTAATTAATGTCAAGCCGCGTTTTGTACGACCGTGGTTAATTCTTAATCTTGTAAGTAACACGATATCTTTTCTGTTCAGCTTGACACAAGTGTTAGAGAACCATGGGCGTGGAGAGACGTCAGGTTGGGATAGTGAAATGATCTTTACCTTTCAAACTTGACACCCAAGCATACCTATCCTGCCATTCACTAATGAAGTATTTTTTTTAATTAACCATCTAAAAATTTCCTGTAAAGGCAGTTTCGCATTTTCTACTCTTCCCGAAGATCGTTTTTCTATTTTGACAGCTCACTCATTGCCATATAAACCCACATGGCCTGGAACCTTAAATTAGACCTTAAATTTGTTATTGATGAACTATGAACTTCAGCTTTCAAGTTCAACAAGTTCAGCTTTCCAACAGCTGTAATGAAGTTTTATTTGAATAAAATTTTGAGGAGCTAAAAAGATTTTTCATGAATGGATGAAAAAAAAATCTCTCAAAAGCAATCCAAAACTTTCCAATTATTGGAAATTCGTACTTAGAGGATTTGAAAAAATACTTATTGTCTTACTTTGCAAGAAGCTTTGGTTTTGTATTTATTTTTATAAATTTAATCTAGTCATAGTTAAAAATCTTCTTTTTTTTTCTCGACCAAAAAACAAATCGATTAGTATAATATAATCTTTAAACACAAAAATTATATTAAAAAAAATTTCGGCTCCTAAGACGCATTTTTAACATGATGCACGTGTCTTATATTTTTTTTGTTAAAGAATCACCAAAAAATATTTTATTGAAACCGGTGATCTTGCTTACCCAGCCGGTTCCTTATTATGTGACAAATGCTTAAATAGTGAGTTTTACAAATAAATTCATGTTAAATATGTTCTTCCAATCTCGCCCATTTTTGTGTCAAACACTCTCGGAAAATTCCATTAATAGCCCAACTAAAAACCATTACATTTTAAAACATTAAGCATTTGTATAATAACTATCAAATTAGAATAAATTATCAATGATCGTAAGTTACCATGTTGGATTAAAATATTTTATTTCAATTTAATTAGATCGATATTAAGCTCAAGAAACTTAGCAACAAATCAAAAATATCGGCATTTTAGACTCCGACTTTTTTTTTATTCGGTTTTTTGATTTCTCCATACTCCCAGGTGTCTTGGAAGTAAAAGCATTATTGGGAACCTAAAATATGTATAAACCCTCCATCCATTGATAGTTTCTTCAGTCCATTTATATAAACCCTTGCTTAAATGATTTCAACCAATGAATTTCCTGCTTGAATGACAAGGTCTCATTTTTGTATTTTTAAACCTTGTTGATCTGAATTTTGAATGCAAGTATGAAGGTATGTTAGTTTGTCGGCATCGAACCATAGGGTTCACTTAACATTATTTGTATATTCAAAATTGATTTCGTCTTATCTTTATCTTTTAGTTTATCACGATTGGCATAACTAAAAAAAACTAAGGATTTGAATATTTTAAATCGAAATAAGTTTTTATAAGTATACCAGTCGTTTTTATTGCTTTTTAATATTTTCGTCCCAGGAAATGATCTTAATAAGATAAAATACCCGGTAACGGCAGGCAGTATTCCTCTTCCCGCTATATTCAAATGCTTGCCCTTGGTCTTGACACCTTCCTGAATGAGGATGAGCGTGCCATCAGAGGAATCGTAATCGCCATTAAGATGAAGCACAATGAACACGGTGTACGACTGACCACGGTTTGGCATGCTCGGTGTGTCCCTCCAAGGACACGGGAAGAAGAGAAGAGTATAAATGGCGACCTCAGGCCTTCTAAGGGGTGCTCTCAAAGCTGATGGTAGCTATTGTGATCTGATATGGCAGGACATAATAGTCAATATTGTTCTCTTTGCCAAGGTTTGAGTCTACGGAAGTTGGCTTCTAGGGGGAATGTATTCTAACTCTGTACTTACAAGTAATGGTACTTTCCTTCAAGGCTCCTAGGTTGTTGAACTTTTCTTTCCTTCTTATGGTGATTGTTGTTGGAGCGAGTGGCTTTTCGCAATTTTCGAAGCAGCCGCCATTTTCTATTCCGCCTAACTATATTTGGCAGACTAGTAATTATACATAATTTTCATTAAATTAATTGAAAATTGGGGTGAAACAACTGACTTTTTTCTCTTCCTGGGCTCTTGGACTATCAAACCTGACAGCAAGGAAAGCTAAACTAGGAACGAGGCCTTTCCGCCTAGTACAAGAAACTAAAAGCCCATAAAATTCTCCGAACTCGTAGTCGCATACTTGATAACCTCGCCAGTGACGGAACCTATAACTTAAAATAAACGTCCGAAATAAAATCGAAAAAAAATATTAAAAATCATTAGAGAAAGAACAAAGGCATGGTATAAGAAAGAAAAACCATGAAGTAAAGTACTGAAGGACGACGGGGGAAGATTAGAGATAGTAAAAAAGTTCTAATAAACTCTACTTAATAAACACTGCTATATCGATGAACAGAGCTATATCGATGAACACGGATATATCAATGAACCCAACTCAATGAACACGGCTATATCACTGAACACGAAGAGCATTTGAGCATTTTTTTAATTTTTATCTTTGCAATATTTTATTTTCAACTTTAAATCTATTACAAGAAGATATTCTTGTAAACCTATTCTTGTCTGAACCAAACCTATTCAGGCATGGCATGGCATGAGGTAGACAGCACCCAGTGGTGCATCCTTCTGACATTCAAGTAAATTATTTGTTTACACTAGGAGGTCCTTCATCCAACTCCTCTTCAGCCTACGCCGAGTTACGTTAGGGATTTCATTTTTTTCCATCTGTCGTACAATTTAATTGGAATGTCCATGTAGTGTGTAGTGAAACCGTTTGTATGTGGTTCGTTACAGTTCGAATGCGTAGGTCGGTGTTAATGGTCTCGTTTGAAACGTTGAGTGGTGAGTTCGTAGCTACTTTCTATTTCTTTAAAATTCCCATTGAAAAGTTAGTATTTTCAAATCTGTCTTTTTAGCGGGTCCATAAATTGGGCAGGCGTAAGTCCATATGGGTTTTAGTAAGTAACTGTATACATTCATTTTATTAATTTAATTAAATCTTAATTAGCAAAATTTATTTAATTCATATCATAAAGAATAATATTATTTATTTATATCAAGATGAATTTTTTTTTTTACTTGATCCTGATAAAAATATTTTTAAAAACCGAACATTTTTGTTACTTCTGCGTGCAACATAATAGCTTTTCATGGCTCCAAGTTTTACTCTTTTCTGGGTCTGCTATAAACACGTTTTCCTCACAATTACAAAATTAAAATGGATTGAAATACTTGGTGTTATTTTTGATAAATGAAGAATAAATCAGTGTTAAGAAAAATCATTATCAGGAAAAACATTTTTAGAGGAATATTGTTGAACCCACTGCTAAAACGACTGTCCTTTGAATGTGGCTCCAATGGAAAATAAATTTCAAATACATGTCATCATATATTCATTGTTTTTTCATGATTTTATTGGCTTACGTTTTTTTTCTCATTATTCTCTGGTTATATAGACAAGTTACAGTCTAAATTATTTGTATCATTCTTCAGTTACCATAAAAAAAAAAAAAAAGAATATAAACAAGAAAGATTTACCAAACTATATTCTATTTTCTAATTCTGAAATACAATAATCGTCAACAAATGCTAGAACCTAAAAACGTTCATTTCTAATGTG
>NW_027107951.1:84869-124774 GCF_000696795.3 Halyomorpha halys | reverse complement strand
TTTTTTCATCAATTTCAGTTACTAGATAAATATTACATAACAATTTTTTACTCTGAATAGAATATAATCCATAAAAGATTTAACAGTAGATTTTTTATTGAAATAATACAAATCAATTTATTTTGATTTGTTTTCCACGCTTTCCACCCGAATGCTTGAAATCAAACTTGTAGGCCTCATGTCGCAAACAAATCTGTTTATTTTGCCTGTTAAAGCTAGTTCTTTAATGCCGACTACAATTTTTTAGTCATAACTATTTTATTTTCTAAGCACCATGGATGCGTGGGGCTGACATCAGGAGATGATGGGAAAACGTGATGAGGGGATCTATTTGTTTCCACTTTGGGGATGCATTTGAAGAGGGGGTTGAGAAATAGGATATTTTATAAATAATCGGTATTACTATAATGATACTGTCGCTCACCAAAGTTTTGAGTCGAGAGTATGTCAGGTAGTAGTCCTCAGTCTAGTCTGAGACTGTTTATGTGTGTCTGCCATCTTTGTATCCGCCCTGTCAGTGTCAATGCCCGAATTAGGAGTTCATACAGATCTGAGGCCATTAAAAGAAGATAAATTATCATAAACCCATCATTACTTTTTTGGAATATGAATTAATGGAAATTGATCATAGCTAATTAGTCATAATGCCCAATATACAATATCCGTAAAAAAAAAATGATCATCAATCATCAGTTCATCATCATCTCCTAATCCTTGCTGGACTGGTCAGCTAAGTAGGACTGCAATCATCACTAAAGACCGACAAAGGATTATTATGCAACGCTAAAACAACTTAAGAAATTCTAGCTATTTTAACATTTGTACAACGAACACTCTAAATATACAATTTTGGTGACAATGCATTTATCACATATCTCTTTAGGCAGTTGAACTGGCTTCACTTAACCACAAATGGATGTCTTTATAATTACATCTTTATACGAACGCAATAATGCCTAACCTGAACTTAAATAAATGAGTTAATTTAATATGATCAAATAAATGAAACACGAATAATAATTTCTTCACTAGTATCTATCATTTTATGTCATTTAGGTAGAACACTTACTCATATTCCGTACACAATTGTGAATTTCGTTAAATATAGAGTGAAGACGTGGTAGCGGCCGCCCTACAGATTTATAGATCCTAGAAGACCTGTTGCTGACACTACTTCCACTTAATAGTCCGGTGTTAGCAGGCGATCTTAGAACATGCTCTGATATTGCTTATTGAGCTCTGATAAACCCTTCCGTTTGAGCGTATACTTCGTCTAAGGCGATACCCAAATTTTTATTATTCGGTTGATAAAAACTACGAAGAAATATGGTATAAATAACTTCAGAGATAACCAAGAAAAACTTAAAAAAAAGTAAAGAGATAAATTTAAAAAAGCACACAAGTAACCAACTAATCAAGCAAAAGCAGTAACGGTAAGAAAAATTAGCATGGTATGTTTCTCATATCCTCCATCAACAGCGCTCGTGGTCGCCCTTCTACCACACAAGTACAAAAAGACTGATAATAATGGCTATTTTGTCAAGCGGAAAATTTTAAAAATTGAATATATTGTAACCTGGTAACGTGTAGGTAGCTGATTGAACACGATACGGGACAAATAAATCTTAGTTTAGATTTGAGTTCGGTAGTCACAGGAAATTTTATATGTGTTTGTGCAATCAGCTCTGAGGAGATATGTTCATTTAAAAATCGTAAAGCTTATGAAATGGATTCCTGATCCTTCAATGGTATAGGAATTAAAACCTTGATGGTTAAGTATTTTCTTAACCATGTTATTTCCTTGTACCTACTACATGAAAATTAATTACTTCATATAGTTCTGACGTTGTTCTTCTAAAAAAAAAAAAAATAATTGTAAGTTATTCATCATTGTTTTCCATTTCGTTACTTTAAAATTTTTGATGGATCATGCTAAGATTTAGAAAAAATATAAAAAAACATATAAAGGTATTTCGATATTAGTGATGTTATAATTTTAGTATCAAATTTTACTACTTTAATTACAGAAAAAAAATCAAGTTTATTTATGAATAGACTGAATTTTTATAGGGTTTGTTAATACTAGATACTGAAAAATAATTAATAAATTCATTTAACACCATTTTAATTAATTACTAAAATTTATACAATTTCTATAATATTTAATTATTCTTCTATTTTACCTTTTGACCAACTGGAATGGTAAAAATGTATAAATATGACAATGAAAACATCCCTTTGACCAGTGCTGCTAAGGCGGGTATTTTAACCGATTTTCTGGTATTTTCACCTTAATTATATTGGTGATTGAGGAGGATCTGGGATTTCGGTTGAAATGATTTTATATTATAAGTAGAGTGCTAGTCCACTGCCACACTAATCCTTTAACCATTTTTATTAGTTAATCTTTAAACACTTTTTCCGTTACTAAAAAGTTACTGTTTTACTTAGATTATGAATTTCAGAACATAGGCACCTTTTGGAATGCATGAAATATCTATTTTTGGGGCCCAGGATTGATTGATTTTTGACACCTGGGATGGATATAATTTTTGAGCCTTACGCGAATTTGTATTTGGGTCGGATTTATATCTGGCTTCCGGGGAGAATTAGTTTTTGCGGTCTGGGGATTAGTTTTAAATTTTTGAAAAATATATAGGAACAATGTTATCCCACATATCGTCATTACATTTCGTAAGGTTAACATGTTGCAACAGTTCACTGTCGAGATGTATACATATGACAATTAAACATGGCAGTTAATGCGACTGTTAGTCCACTGACATTACTTGTACTATTAACAATCACACTAGACCCAGTGCGACATCACTGCCATGACCGTAACTATGAAATAGTTACACTATGGTAGTAGCTAACACTATAACTGTAACACAATAACGGAAACTGTACGATAGTTCTCTGTCAAGGCCTATACTTGTGAACATTAACGTGACAATTACTTCACTGAGATTACAAGTACTATCAACTATCACGCCAGGGCTAGTGCAACAGTAAAATCATGACTGTATTAATCATTCAGGGTATTTGTTGGGTAAAACGGGTATTTTCAAGGCGCTGAGCGGGTATATTTTGGTCTGGAGAATTGGCAGCTCTGCTTTCGACATTCATCTTGTTCCGTTTGATAGTCATACTTCCAGTCTCCACTGTTCCACATATCCGCACCATTTCATCATTCTTCCTCTACTTTCATTTTTTTTTTCTACTTGCCACATATTCCTCCTTTTCCGATCCTGATGTCCTTGAAGACCTAATCAAGAAATATTGCTTAGAGTAACTTTCACATCTCGATTGAAGCTGTGAAATTTATTAATTATGTAGATAGGGTTTTAAAGAAGATTCCAAATCAATTGTCTCCAGTAACTCTAAAGTTTATAAAAAAAACAAACTAATAATCGATTCGCAAATTCAGGTTTTACAGTATAATAAAAATCCATCAATTCCTATCATTAAATACACACTTAACGATGACTTGTTTGTTGTTGACCATACATTAATATGAGAAGGGGTACGATCAGGAAAGAAAAATACTATAAGTACTAATTACTTTATTGCGCCAACGTTTCGGTCTGAATTTCAACTTTCCCCAGAGGTTTAAATTCGAATAACAGCCATGTTAAAATAAAAATAAAAAAACAATATGTCTGGACAAATGTTTTAAGACAGCATAAAAAAAAATGGAAATTAGTCTAATACACATATTTTCGCAATGAAAATTAATTAACATTATTCAATTTGATAATGATGCCCTGACTGCTTTAGGACATTCTTTTATAAATTTTTAATAAATATAAAATTAATTCATAGTCACACTACCTCTATTTACATATTATTATTATTCATTTTATTTATTCATTATTATTTTTTTTCTCTCTTTTCTTCTCTCTTCCCTTTTTCAAATTAACTTGTTTCTTTTTACTATTAGAAAACAATTGTTTGTTTTATTTAAGTGTACCAATGTCATTATTTTTTGTTATTAATTTTACTTTCCTCTTTTATTAAGAAGCATTATTCTTATCTATTTTTTTTCTTTTTAATAAGAACATTGTATATAGTTAGGGGTGTCATTTGTATGACTATATCCCCTCATAATCAACTGTTAAAAAAATATATATAATATGTTATATCAACCATGTAAGGCCCACCAGGCCGATCTGGTATAAGAATAAAATAATATAGAATGAGCTTCAATTTGATTTATGTGAATAATGAAATTATCAGTATTTCCATATCAATACTATACTGATTATCACTTTCTTTTTTTTTTCTTTTATATTTTTCATATTGTTTGTTATTATATTTTTCTTGTTATACTGTTTTTATTTTTTTTTTTAATTTTAACATTCTTGTTATCTGGTTTATACTTAGTCCTCCCTGAAGAAGGGCTGAAATCCAATGTTCTGGCACAATAAAATAAAGTAATACCAATTATTACTTAAATAGAGAAAATATATAAAATAAAAATAATATACTAAGATAAATTACACAATAAAATAAATAATACTTATTAGTGTTCTTAACTCCTATCCTTCTCATTGCATTAGATGTAGCATTTAATAAAAATAAAAAAATGCTCTGAGATAGAAAATTGCTTTATTTAACAACAAACAGGAAGCAATGCAGCCCAATTCAATGGGTTGCCATAAGTATGCAGCATAATAACCAGTACTAAGGATTAATTAACATACTAACATAAGTAATTAACAAAGTTTTACCATTATAACTACATTAACTGTTTTTTAAAATTATTTGTATAACTGGATTACATTGTTTTTTTTTATCCTTTACTTTTTTTTTTTTTTTTTTTTTTTATTCCTCTGTCATTTTTCCCCTTTACCTTCCTTTCTTTGTAATCGTATTTTATTTTAGTGTCTTCATTACCTTCCCATTCATCTGGTATTTCTTTTCTGCTGAAACCCAACATTCAATTTTAACTGGTTTATAAACAAAAGTTAATAACAAAAACTTTATTTGATATTGTGAATAAATATGCTATGTCTTGAAGTTGTCTGAATTGGCAGAGCATTGAAATTTTGTTTCGATTTCATTTAAACATAAATACAAAGAGCCTTCATTATATGTTCATCGTAAGTTAAAACTTGAATTACTGACCCTTCAGGTGGAGAATCAGGTTCTATGATTGCTGAATTCACCCTTGAATGAAATGGCAATTCCCTCTCACCAAGCCTGTTTTTCATGAAACCATGTTCACATTGTAAAAAATGTTTGTTGGACTCTCTGATGCACTCACAATGAGATTAAACCAGTTGATGAAATGTTTTATAACATTCATCTTTAAGATTAATATGCATTCATATCTTTGGCTATTATATTGCATCTTGTCAAAATGGTTAAAATTAATTCCTAGAATTATGAGTACCGTAAAATGCAACATTTTATTCCAAACTTATGTTGCCGAATCCTCATGGGCTGTGGAGTGTTCATCCGAGTAATTTTTCATGGCTAATAATATTATTCTGAAGTCGATCCCGATTATAGATTCCAGAAAATGTTATTCCATGATTTTAGATAAATTAAATACCAAAACATGTTGCGTTAGTGCACCAGCTGTGTGCCATTTTTACCCCAGGGGTGATTATGGTACAAAATTGTTTACTCAAATTGACCATGTTTTCACTCTTTTTACCGGACAGTAGTGTAACGAAATGCCCCGTGTCTACAAGAAAAAAATTAGGTAGACGTTCCTACAGGAATTATAACGAACAAAAAGAGACTTCAACATTTAAGAGAACCAGCTGTTCAAGTAATGCTAAGGATTGAAGCAATTGAATTTGTTCCTAGGGGTGTTGACATCACCTGTAAGATATTCCTACGGTAGGGTTCACATTGAACAATATATATTTTTTCAACCAAGAAAATGTCTTTTAGGTATCCTATTATTGTTTTCTTTAATGGTTCAGACAATTTGGACTGCGAAACGTGTTAAATTTAAATTTTCTTCAATTAGACTAAATTATTGTAAAAAAAAAATCATTTACGAAATTTTTGAATACATAGAATGTTTCTACGTCCTAAAATGTTCTATAAATCTAGAAAGGATTGAAAAAACGGGTGATAATGGTACATAATCATTTATGTCATTGGAATCCCTGAGAAAAAAGGCATACCAAAGGTCCCGCATTGCAGTGTGAAACTAGTAAAAAACAAAATTGTTATATCTCCCTTATCATTTGAATGGCATTTTTTTTTACAAGTGATGAAGTTAAAGAATGTTAGTACAAAATTAAAAGAAAAAATCATAATTGCAATAGTTGAAATATATATTACGGTATAGCGTGACAGATAAGAGTACTGTCATAGAAAAATACCACAGTAAATGTGTATAATGTATGACAGTTACCGTCATTATAACATTAATAGTCGTGGGAGTATAGTAGCACTATCAGGTCACGCATGCTACTGTCCCTTAAGGCCCTAATTATTTTCGTTATTAAAACTTATTTTATTCGATAAGAAAATTACATAGCTGCCCAACACTCCTTAGGTAACCTTCAAATGTCATTCATTGGTCATAGGTACAAAATATTGAGTACTCCTGTCCTAGGCTGTTGGCCGATGCGCCACTTCCTTTGTGCTTATGTATTATGTAACAATAAGAATTCTTTCATAAGATAAGATTTATATTATATTCAGAAGAGATTCGCGTGATAAGAATATTTCTAATCACCCTCTCCCTCTCCATCTTCTCTATCTCTCTTAGCATACTCATTTATTTCTCCCTTCCTATTTATTTACCATTGTTAAAATTATTAAATATTTAATAAAAAAAAATGTATCAATATAACTTGAAAACAGACTCGGGGAAGGAGACATTTAATATAGGTTACCCAGCGCTCAGAGTTGCCAGCCCCTTCACCTACTTACTCCTTAGTGGTCAGGTCGGCTAAAGACCTGGACATGCACTTGCACATGGAAAATGCACTTGGCGCCCTGATCTTGTAGTGGTAGATTGTTTCACATCTAGGGGTGGCTGTTCGGCTGGAGTAAGCGATGTTTTTGTTGCAGGTGAACGTTGTTGAAATATTGAATGTTCAGACTCTGAAGTCGCAAGCAAGTCAGCCGGTCTGGGCCTGTCCACTGAGATACTAATTCATTTGCCTTTTATGTCAACCAAAAAAACTTTATCTCTTCGTTCCTAAACTCGATAGGGCCTCTCATAAGTTTTTTCTAATAAGGCTCGAAAACGACCTTCTCGTACAAAGACGTGTGAGCTACTGTGCTGGTCCTTATGGACAAATGCTTTCTGTAACTGTTTGAGTAGGGGTTGCACAAATTGGGGGTTATTGAGTGCTCAACATGATTGGCTAATTAATGTTGATAAATTGGGTTGTGGAACGGAGTTAGGCTCAACAAAAAAATCACCAGGAATGCGGAGTTGGGTACCATATACAAGTTCAGCAATGGATGCGATTGTGCTGCTTCATTAATTGAACACACGTAGAAAAATCACGTTTGAGAATCACTAATGAAGATTTGTTGGTTTTTTAAATATAATTAATTAATCTTAATAATCTTGATGAAGATATATTGATATAAACATTAGATAGCGATACGCTGTATAACACCATAATCACATGACTAGAAGGTTCTTAGATAACCATACTTGTTAGGTTACCCAGCACTCAGTGTCACCAGCTCCCTCCGGGCTAATAGAGAGACCTACAGACGGGTTTCACTATATTGCTATTAACAGTCCGCTAACATATTTTGAGTTTATTATTGTTAATTGTTAATTTACTTTCGTTCGAAATTAGACTTTCCCCTTAGACATGCATGATGCCCTGTGATGAGCTAACTCCGCGATGTTCCATGATCCCTGCTGGCTGATGGAATACCTCGATCTGTTCACGAGGCTATTGATCCGTTTTTCCCGTTCCAAGTAGGTCTGTAATGGAGCTGACCGCTGTTACATAGTTCAAGGTTATTTGGCACCTTTCACCTTTTCACTTTATTTGTCATTTTTACATCAAGCTTTACCTTTTTTGGGCCAAAAAAGGAAATGCTTTATTTAGCCATGCTGTCCAAATACATTGGGTTGCTACAATACACAGCATAACAATCAATCCATGATCGGGCATATATACAATATATGATATAACAACAATTTTTTTTTTCTCCTTTACAATCAATACTCGTCTACACACACTAAATACAAATATTTTAATTTTTTTCTTTTCTATTTAACAATTTCATTCCAATATGAATTCATTTCCAAAGGACAATTTTATTTCATTTAACTGACTCATTCTCTCCGACCCTCTCCAGTGATCCGCTACCCACGTTCGACCGTTTAGCGAATTAAACAAATTTATCATTTGACAGCCATTTAAAATCATACCACAGATATAACAGTCTCAAGAAGGTAAATTTTTTTAAAATAAATAATTTATTTTCTATCCATTTTAGTATCAAAACCTTTTATTTTTCTTATAAGTCCGAAGTTTCGGCCATCCGGCCATCCTCGGGGACAATCTTAATACAATTTTGGCATTATATAATCTAAAAACTCTAACTTCATGCAGGTTATTCTGCCCAGGTCAAAACAACAATTTCGAATTAGTCAATAATTACTTAAAAACAAAATTAATATCATTTATCACAGTCACTATTCCTTAAATACTTTATCACAACAATTGTTGTTATTCCAAAATTGTATTAAGATTGTCACTGAGGATGGCCAGATTGGCCGAAACGTCGGACTTAATACAAAAATAAAAGGTTTTGAGACTAAAATGGATAAAATTAAATTATTTATTTAGGGAAATTACGAATTTTTATAACAATAAAAAAATAAATAAAAAATCGTTAATAATTTTCGCGTTCACTGGTTTTCCGATTTTCATTTTTTTTTTAAATGACAAAAATGCACGCTCCACTTCATGTTTTTCACTAGAAAAATAGATAATATTCTGATGTATTCAAAGAATCAATTAACTATCATACCATTGTCAGTGAATAATGATCCTTCCATTGTATCCCAATCCCACATCACCATCCAATGGTGAAGAATGGTGCCAAAACTGGAGGATTAAAATAAATTCTAATAAATCCCACCAAATCACATTTACCTACCCTTTGTCGTAAACCTTCGTCTTGCCCCACAGTATCTTTTAATAATACCCCACTTATTCCTGTTGAACAGATCCGT
Organism: Halyomorpha halys; assembly: GCF_000696795.3. Taxonomy (NCBI): domain Eukaryota; kingdom Metazoa; phylum Arthropoda; class Insecta; order Hemiptera; family Pentatomidae; genus Halyomorpha; species Halyomorpha halys. The sequence goes on along the minus strand of NW_027107951.1, from coordinate 115,587 downwards.
TACTTAGGACTAAATCTAGACAAACGACTGACATGGAATCCTCATACAAGACTGAAAAGACAGGAAACTGCTAGTCGATTCCGACTATTACAACATTTACTAGACAAATGGTCCTAACTTCCAATCCATTACAAAAGACTGATCTACATGACTGTTATAAGGCCTATCTGGACATACGGAATTGAGCTATGGGGCTCCACTAAACCATCTAATTCCTCTCGAACCCAATCCTTACAGTCCAAAATCCATCGTAAAATCCTTAATCCTCCTTACTTTGTCACAAATCAAATCATCCATCAAGACCTCAATGTCCCCTATGTTGCCGATTTGGACAGAACCAGATACCAATCCTTCCATAATAAACTTCCCAACCACCCAAACCAACTCGTTTCTAACCTGGCTTCACCTTCACTACCTAATAATCCTCCTAGGCGTCTGAAAAAAAGATGGCCTCGAGATCTTCTCCTTTAGAAATGTTTTTGGAGTTCTATCACTGGGTTGATTCTCCACATGTTTGTATCATGTCATAATATAACTTACAGGAAATTTATTTGATGTGTATATATGTATACAGTTGTAAATAACAAATAAATCATTAAAAAAAAAGACTATCGTACCAACCGATCGGTGATTTATTAATTTTTTTTAAGTTGCTCATTACATATAATATCAATATATTTGTCAAACAATAAGTATTTAAGAAACTAATGTTTTTTTTTTTTTTATTTTCAGGTATTAAAAGGAGTCCTACAGTTTTTAGGTGGATAATAGATTTTCAGTAAGTACCTAACATAGTTTTTACACACTTGCAAAGCATGAAATTTACATTATACATAGTTCAAGAACATATAGATTTTCTAGTGTTAATATTAATATTGCTTCATTTAATTTATTTATTTTTTCTATTCTCACTAAGATAATTTAAGTCATGAGTGAATGATGGTGTATTTTACAAACATTTAAATCTGAGAAACATTTAAATTACGTTTAGACTGGAAAGGTCGGTTTTTAATTTCCGAAAACTAACTCAATATAAGTGAGTTTTGGTTGGGAGTGCGTTGTTGCACTTGGTGGTCGAAACTGGCTCTAGTCGCTCTGATGAAGCCCTGAAATTCTGGCCAAAACGTTGGCAATAGTTAATATGTTTTTCCTAATTTGCGCTCTTCAATGTTCGCACCTAAAGCCAATAATATCCACGGTCAAGAATTAACTCATTATTACCTAGTATAAGGTTTAGAAAATACTATGTTGAGGATACATTCGTATTTTTCCTAAAGTATTATATATTATCTTCATCCTGTAATGTCTTTTCATTATTCGTTCAGCTCACACGATACGAAATGATATATATAATAATAATTATAATTATAAATAGTTTTATATAAGTTAGCCTCATCCAGGGTTTTCGCGAAGCAGTTTAGTAATGGGCATCCCGCCCTACAAACTCCATAAATTCCTACCTCCTACATACTTTCTCTTCATCCGTTCCTTTCTTATTGATGGATTATTCCAATTAAACCATAATGGTTCCAATTCATCCCTCTATTTTCAATCCGCTGGTGTTCCTCAAGGTAGTATCCTCGGCCCCATCCTCTACACCGTCTATACAGCTGACATCCCAACAACTCCAAACACTATCCTTACCACATATGCTGATGACACATGTGTGCTCTTAGTTAATAATAAGCCTTTGATTGCATCCCAAACTCTCCAGTCCAATATCACAACCCTCGAAGAATGGTGCCGAATATTACTCTTCGTCGTAAACCTGCCGACTGCCCTACAGTATGCTTTAATAATTTGGCTCTTACCCCTGTGGAATAGATTCTTGGACTTCTCCTTGACAAACAATTAACCTGAAATCCTCACACAAGACTGAAAAGACAGGAAACTGCACGCAGATTCCGACTACTACAGCATTACTAGACAAACGGTCTAAACTTCCAACTCATTACAAAAGACTGATCTACATGACAATAATAAGGCCCATCTGGATATACGAAGTTGAGCTTTGGGGCTCCACTAAATCTTCGAATTCCTCTCGTATCCAATCTTTACAATCCAAAATCCTTCGTAAAATCCTCAATGCTCCTTATTTTGTTACTAATAAAACCATCCATAAAGACTTAAATATTCCTAATATGTAACCGATCTAGCCTGAACCCGATATCATTCCATTCAATATAAACTTCCCAACCACCCAAATCCACTAGTTTCTAACCTTGCTTCCTCTTCCATTCCTGGCAATCCTCCCAGGCGCCTGAGAAGAAGATGGTCATATGACCTTATATTGTAAAATGTTTTTAGAGTTCTACCTAGTTTCTCTACATGCTGTATCATATCATTATGATCTTACTTCAATTTTGCTTGTTGTATTTTATATACAATTGTAAATGTCAATAAATAAATAATAATAAAAAAATTATTAATGGGTCAACACTACACAGTATTGAACCTTACCATCTCAGATTTTTATTAAATTTTGGGGAGGTATTTGTTACTATCTTAGCGTTTTTTTGCTGAAAAGACGGATCACTTTATTTATATGATAATGTGGGAGTTTCGCCATTTTAATTTTAATCCCCAAAAGGGTTTCACCATTTCCTACTCCTACCTAATTTAGTTCCGCCGCTAAAAAAGTTAGGCAATCGCTGTATTAGAATCTTTGACAGGTATGGGTTCAACTCACTGCAACACATATTATGTTTAGTCAAGACAGGTCTAAAATATTCGAATCGGGCCTCCTGAGGACAAATAAATATCAACTTGAAATTATATAAGGTTTATACGAAAAAATGTTGTTTGGTTATTTGTTATATTAATTTCTCAGGCAGACGTTACATCGTCCAATCAGGTTTAGACTTGTGTAACATTTTCAGTTTTTAACTGACTACGGAGGAGGCAGGTGAGCAGGTGTTTCATAACCTGCCTCACGTTTTTATGCTCAATCTTGAACCTGGCTTTGACATAAATTGGACATTAAATATTCGATAACCTAATTACCATGGCAGAGGGCATTGTTAAGGCTAGGAACCTGTATATCGTTTTAGAAATATAACGACTAGTTTTACAAATTTAATGGTTACATTAATTGCGATCAAAACATTTTTGTGTTATTACTATTTGTCAAAAAATAGAATACTAAAGTACAGGGACTATTTATGAGTTTAAGTACATAAAAAGGCCATTGTAGTCTCAAATAGATCACAACAAACAAGAAAAACATATCAAATAATTAAAGGACTTCTTACCATTCAGACACAAGATATAAAAATTTAAAAAACAAAACTAATTGATGCTTAACTCCAAAAATCTCGCCATGTTAATTAAATTGGAACCTTCTTAAAGAGAAAAGGGGTTTAAAATATTTTAACTATTTTAAAATTAAGGTTAAAAATTATCTAAAATCTTAAAATTCTATAAATAAAAACATTACCATTAATAAATTTCAATAAATCGTTCGAACTTAAATAAGTTAATTACAACTAAAATAAAAAAAGTATATTGCATGTTAAAACTGTTGTAGATTCCTATTCTCCTATCGATTCACATCACACTCAACAAGTCACATTGACATTTGAGCTCTTTCTATTCACATTACCCACATTCTAGTGAAAGACATGTAAAATGTCAAAGCTTGAGAAAAAAAAGTGTAATTAAAAACCAAATGAGACAACAAAGTAACCCAGTGACGGAATGTTACTGCATGTCTCCTTAAATATGTTAGTGATGATTAATTTGTTTGAAATTATTTTTATCGATTTTGGTTATTATTAACATATATATACGTAAACAAGTTAAGTGAAAGAAGACTAACAGGAGTGAAGGCGAATAAGACATTCCATCAGAACGAAGAGCTGCCCGGCCGGACCTCGCCAACTCGTTGCAACATTAGCCGTTCCACTTACAACATTCCAAATGGCGTCTTAACAACCAAAAAAAAAAAAAATCAGAAAAACAAAAAATCCTACTATATGGGATCTTTGATTGACAAAATGTGTAGCAGCTTGAATGTTATTAAAAGATAGAAAAATGTTTTAGACTGGAAACTTTACAGTAAATATAAATATTTATTAATGTTTAATTTACATAGAATAAATATCTACTTTATTTTTAAACATTTGTTTTTTTTACTCTTTATTCTTAGTAAAATTTAAAATACTAGAGAGTCTGGTGAACTACGTTAGCAAATGGTATGGGACAGCGCGACCTCAGCCTGGCGAGTATAGATTCTTGATATGAGGTCTCTCATCCAGCTCCTTTTTAGCCTTCTACAGCCATGACATCACCACTACACCACACACATTTACGAGTGTGTTAGAATATCGTTGTAGTTTTTCACTTCTCGGAAAATATTCAACGTAAAGAGTTCTATTAAGCTTTAATTTGAAGCCCGTTATATTAGAGCTGGCCAAAAATTAGCTATAGTTAAAACTAATAGCTAAAATTGCTTTTGATACGACCCTCATTCATTGATAAATAAATATCGTATTCATCACAATTTTAGCTATTAGTTTCATAGTTGCCCAACTCAGCGTTATATGCACCATAAAGTGGTTTATAATGATTATTTTCCTAGTTATAGTAGTTACCTTGAAGTTTGCTAGATTATATTTTCAAAATATTATTAAAAAAAAAAGATAAATATAAATATATAACAGATGATATAAACGATAACAGATGATCATGATGATAAATATAAATATATATCATCATGATCATCTGTGGCGCTACAACTCTTACAGAGTCAAGGCCTCCTGCAACTTGGTCCACCAGTATTCTCTATTGGTTACCGCTGCTCTCCAATTGCGGATACCCAAGATAGACCTTGCATCCGCTGCCACTCAATCGATCCAACGGAGCCGGGGTCTTCCTACTCTCCTTGTCCCGTAAATTCTTTCGTCCAGGATCATCCTAGAAATCTGATCGTGGATCATTATTATTACATTATTTTAGTTATTATTAGTCATAATTATTATATATATATTTATATTGATGTTTGAAAAACTGTATCTCGGAAGATATTAAACGTAAAAGTTGTATTAAGACTCAAATATAAGTAGATTTACTCTACTTAAAAAAAAAAAATTCGTTTGTTTTCTTTTATAACAGTCAGTAGTTTTTATGTTTTTCTAGAAAACTTTGAGATTCATTTTTCATTCATTGCTCAATCTGAATGAAAATGATTGTGTTTTTTTTTCAATAAAAATAAACTTCTGATGTGTTCCTGAAATAGTTCAAGGACCTACTTCTTAAGGACGTTTAGGTAAAAAATGAATTATTTTCTAATAGAAAATGCGCCTAAGCTGTTGAAAAAAAAATTGATGGGAGTGTACAGAAACACCAAAAACTTTTAATGATTAAACTTTTTTCTTCTTTACATATGAAACTCCATAAAAAAAAAAAAATTGAAACATATTCATTGTAAATGGGTTTCTATATAAAAACCTATGTGCACTGGCACTACACCTGTCACTGACACTTCAGCCGGGTTAAGAAAAGTCTATTTTAAAATTTAAAAACGCACTTGTTATAAACAAACATTTTAATCATTTAATTTTTTTTTATTTTACTTTACAAAAGACTGATCTACATGACTATTATAAGACCTATCTGGACATACAGAGTTGAGCTTTGGGGCTCCACTAAACCATCAAATTCCTCCTGAATCCAGTCTTTACAGTCCAAAATCCTTCGTAAAATCCTTAAAGCTCCTCACTTTCTCACAAATCAAGTCATTCATCAGGACCTCAATGTTCCATATGTTGCCGATTTGGCCAGATCCAGATACCGTTCCTTCCATAACAAACTTCCCAACCACCCAAATCCACTTGTTTCTAACCTGGCTTCTCCTTCATTATCTAATAATCCTCCTAGGGGTCTGAAAAGAAGATGGGCTCGGGATCTTCCCCTCTAGAAATGTTATTGGAGTTCTATCAATGGGTAGATTCTCCACCTGTTTGTATCATGTCATAATATCACTTACAGCAAATTTACTTGTTGTATATATGTTATACAGTTGTAAATAACAATAAATAAATGATTAAAAAAAAATGTGAAAGGATAACTGTCATGAAAGCATTTTTAATATCAAAAGATTACGCATAAAAATTATTGAAAACCTTTAAATAAAATTGCTCTTTGAATAAATTATAGTTTAATGTTTATTTTTTAAAACAGATAAAAAACTGCTAAGGTTATTTGGCCTATGGCCGCTACCATGGTATACAAATAACTGCCGTCATGACTATCGCATTAGGTCCGGCGTGATAGTGGAAAGTACATGTAGCAGCAGTGAAGCTACTACTACTAGATGGCCTCGGGATCTTCTCCTCTAGAAATGATATTGGAGTTCTATCAATGGGTAGATTCTCCACATGTTTGTATCATGTCACTATCTCACCTACAGCAAATTTACTTGTTGTATATATGTTATACACTTGTAAATAACAATAAATAAATGATTAAAAAAAATTTTTTTTACTAATTTACATCAGCCGTATATTTAGTAGCTTAGCATACTAAATATACGGCTGATTTTTTGAAAAATGTACCATAGTAGACCTACGCACACCAGGGAGTGGTAAACCTTTTTCTATTGTCTTTCGCAAATAGATTTACATTGTAATTCATTAGAATAATTAGTTTACAATCACTTCTAGCTCAACTTGCAATGGCACTGGACTGACGTACCAACGAGGTTTTGTTATCTTGAAAATTTTTACATAAAAGATTTGATGTTTCACTATTTTGTGTTGTATTTGTATATGTAGTTGTACCATTTCTGTTTATTGTAGGAAGATAGAGCAGAAGATGGTCAATAAAGGTACAAAATAATAATAAAAAGAACAACTATTAATTGCAACTAAAGTTTCGCTCCACTTTGCTGGGCTAAATGAAAACAAGAAAATAGTTACAGTCATTAATTAATTAGTTCCGTATTCATCTGTATTTATATTTTCTTAACCTAATTTGGCTCTTTCGTTTTGAACGTTTTTGTTTAATTTTTTAATTCTCAAAATTCCATATAAACCTTTCCAACCATCCTAATCCTTTGGTTCAAACCTTATCTAGTTCCACCCATCCCTACAGCCCACCTAGAAGGTTGAAACTGCAGTGGCCAAGAGACTTATTGTAAAATAAAAATGGACAATTGGAGTTTTAGCAATGGTCAGATTCTCCACTCAAGTTGAGTGTTTGCGGCTTTAGCGCACTTGCTCAGCCTCCACTGCCTCACTACCAGTGATGCGGCCAGAGGGATGCGCTGGGATCTTTTGAGCTCTACTCTACCCCTCACACGTGGGGGATAGAGTGGGCTCAGGGATCCTCAGGTCGATTGTGTAAATATTGTATATAAGAGTGTAAATGTGACTAGAAATTATATTATTTTATCATTATGTTATTTTATTTATTTATTTTTTTCATACACATAGTTTGATTGTGTTCATTTTGTTTATCCTTCTGTTTGTATATATTTTAAGAGAGGTTTTTTTTTCATTCATTTATTTATTTTTATTCTTATTTCATTTTATTTTAGTATGAATGTGATCATTCATTACTATTACCTATTGCCCACAACTGTGTGGCAGATTTTAATATCTATCAATAAATAAAAAGTATTAAAAAAAAAAATTCTTAATCTCTTTGTATATCTATTCTAATTTTCTTCTCACAACTTGTTTGTATCTTGTTATAATTAAGCCCTGCAAGGTGGTGCGAAAAATAGTTTAACAATAAATAGTTTTTTCTACTGTTGTGGTACCTTAACTAACTGCCACCCGGACTATCTTCCTAGAAAAATAGAATATTTATGATATATTTGAAGAACAGCTTTATAAATAATATCCATAGTTTAAAATTAAGAAATGAATTAGATTAAGAATAAAAATTATAGCTCTAAAAAAAAAGGTCATTGTTTAATATTAATATTGCAATAATGAATAATGTTTTTAGAAGATAGTTGACCGTATGAAGCAGATTGTACTTCATACGTTCAACTTACCTCTTCCAATTTCTGTTTAATTTTTAGTTCTGAACGTTGTGAGATCTGTGTTTTGTGAATGAAAACCAGAGGATATAGTTCACGTCGAAGAGTATTAATGGTGTGATTTAGTCCGGTTTTCCAGGGTTAAAACCAAGCAGTTAATTTTATGAAATACTATTGCATTAGTATTAGCATAAAATAGTACTATACTTTTATATTTGTAGTATAAGTACACATATAGTGTATGAGGAGTATATAGAAGTTTTATCTCTTGTTAATATTACTATATTATCAGAATATGTTGTGCAATTATTTTTTTTTTTATTGCTATAGATTTCCTATAGATCCCTATATATAGGGGGTATTTTAATGAGTAATACAGTAAAACGTCTCTTAATAACGGACATGCCTTTTAACGGAATTATTTATTAATATCCCGGATAACAGGTGTACATTTAATACATTTGAACCAATCTCCATTACGGGATCCTTCCGCTCTGGATGCAAAATCTAATTTTATTCACCAGTTAATTTACTTCTATGAATAGGATAAGATTTATTAAATATGAATGTATAAACTCACGATTCCAGAATCGACAGGCACTAAGAGCCATTTAGCTATTATGTAGCATATCTTTACATGTATACGTTATCCAGTGTATATATATAAAAAAAAAATTTTGTTTTACATTTCAAGATATTTTGAACCTATAATTCAGTAATTGAATAAAATAAAAATCCGTCCTTTCCCGGCTTTTATCTGAAATATAGCACTAATTTTCTATTGATTTTTTTCCAAAATCACAGGTTACTTTAGAATGATCCATGAAATTCGACATAATGTCAGTTGCTAATTTTCAAATCTGTGTCTTACTACTGATGTATGTGTCCTTCAAAACGATGGTTTAAACAAAATGTCCTAAGAACGATACATTTTTTTTTTTGTTTAAATAGTATAAAATCTAATCATTGTTTTTCTCGGACTTACAATGTATGCTTACTTTTGTTTCTTTGTTCTTTTTATACTAACCCCATAACGGACAACTATATATACAGGGTGTTCCATAAATGAGTGGTCATATTGTGGGAGCAAATGCTATGCTACCTTAAGAGGAACAAAAAAGTTCATATGACATGACCCATAGACCGATTCTCGACGATTTGGGAAAAACAAAATTTGTGTTTTCAGCTTTTATCCATGGTTTTTCTTAATAAAACTAAAATAAATCTTCTTTAAAATCCCCTTAAAAAAATTTAATCAGAAAAAATGTCCTCCAAAAAAAAGCATTCCATGACGCTATGAAAAACTGAAAATTGAACTGAAAATTCAAGTTTAACATTTCCTCAAATTTTCAGACATTTGAAACAGCTATTACTCTTAATTGGCTGATCTGTAAATATCCCGGATCTCAAAAGAACCTCTTCATTTATAAAGGTTTAACATGGTGAAAAATAATCCTATCTTTACTGTAAGCAAAATTAAAAAAAAAAAAAAAAAAAAAGTACCCAGAAGATAATCATATTTAATTAAAAAATGTCTTAGTTTTTATCTTAATTAATACGATTAATTATTTTTCTTATTTTGAGACTAAAATCTCTTAAGTTTGAACTGATGAAGGGGGGATAGAGAAATTAGGAGAGCAGGAGATGTTATTTTCTTTTTTGGCATATTCAACCCATTAAATTAATAGGAAAGTTTCTCATCTTTAATTCGGTTCCTGTTACATTTCTTTAAGGGAGTTTTAAAGTTGATTAATTTAACTTTTTCTAAGATAAATCACAGATAACAGTTCAAACCGTCTAATTTGATTTATAAACTTTAAATTTTCCGATTCTATAACATTAAGAATCGGACATATAAACGAAAGTTATATAAACTATTTTGTTCTTCTTAAGGCATAGTATCTCCTACAATATGACCACTCATTTATGGGTCCTTGGGCGTATACAAAAAGGGAGGTAGGAGGCAGCGGCCGCCCCAAGAAATAAAACAAAATATTAATTTAATAAAAAATATTTTTTTTCAAGCAAATATGAATTATAATAAATAATAAAGCACTATGGCAATTATATATAATTTTTGTTTAACTCCCTTTTTGGTGGTGAAATGTCACAACCTGATTTACTATGGCTTACCCCCTCTAGGTTTGATCCTAGTTATTGGACACCCTGTATATTAAACCATATTCCCTGTGGAAGGTTCAGAAGAAGAAGATTCAGTTTGTTTTATACAAAATGTAATAGAACATTTATTAATTATTTAATATTTAATAATGTCTATAAAAAAATCTGATTATGATAATAAATAATGATGCGAATATTAAACTCCGCAGCACGTGCTGTGGAAAGTGAATCGCTGAGGTTGCGTGTAGTCGTTCCCGGGACTGACCGTTGTGCAGATAAGTTGGCCCAGTTCTTCCAGCCCAATGCCCCTCCAGGATGTTTCCAGTTATATCGAAATGAGACAGTTGCTCCCACCTTATGTAATTAACAAGCTTTGTCAGGGCGAAACCGTGTCGTGGGGACTTTTTTATGTCTGAAACTAGGAATTTTTTTTTTTCATACCCTCCTGTAATGATGTTAGTGGGTACTTGGTACGTACATATAGGAGGTATGCTATATGTACTGCTGGGTGTTAAGGAAACTGGGGATTATTGACATTGTTAATTATGTTTACTTTGCTTACGTTTGATTCAACGGGTTTTTATTTTTGTATAATTTCCTATTTTGGATATTTATTTTTACTTTCACTTACCCTATGTATCTGTAACTTAGTAAGGGGCAACGCCCAAAATATAAATATTTTGTGTGTATGCCATTTGTTAATTCGAAAACATGGTAGTAATAAATGAAATTAAATCTTTTTAGATTTCAAGTTGGAGAATTTTTAAAAGAATCAATATCAAATCTCAAATAAAATTTAAAATCAGGTGCGGTTCGGGAAAATCGAAAAAAATATAAACAATTGATTTTATAAAGTGGCCCTTCCCGTCGGTCGATTTTATCAAAATAGTTGCTGTTACATCCTAGGCTTATACCCGCCATAAATATTAATACACATAAACCAAATTGTGAGAGTTACTTATTTAGAACCAGGAGACAACGAAACGTGTATTTAAGTTCTGTACGATCCCAATACTTTCCCTTATGGCCTTCCGTAGCTCAGATGGTTAGGCGCAGTCTTACCGATCTGAGATCTGCTGGAAAGCCGGTTCGAATCCAGCCTGGGACGTTGGGTGGCGGTCCCACTAGCTGAAAAACTTTACCCCCAACCATGATTAGGCAGTATAGGACTTTCAATGAAGAATTCAATGGGATTCTTGGCAGATTTACTTTCCCTTGTTATTTAATCCATATCAGCCTGATGTGTACACAGTGTCTTTTCCGTGGGCCTGTCTGATTAATGTTTCTATGTCACAATAATTATTAAAATGATTAAATAGTTTGTTTTTATACTTTCATATAAATCCATATGCAGGTATATTATATTTAGTATACATATAGTAGCTATTATTTAACTCATATTGATATGTACAACAAATATTACATTCCTTCGGAGTACAATAATTTTTTCTTTGCTACTTATTACATATCAGATATTAGTACAAGAGCCGGGAAGAAAAAATTACAGTTATTTCAACCCAAATTTTGATTACTTTAATGAAAACTATGTATAATTACAAGTCAAAACTGATGAGTCTGCCAAGTATAGGTAGGAGGAATAAAAAATAGCCGCTGTTTCAAAATGTTAATTTTTCAGTCGGAGCTCTATATAAAAAAAAAAAACTACAAACAACACTAAAAGATTTAAAAAGAACATTATTTCAAGAAGAGTAAATTTTCAGAAATATTAGCCCTAAAAGAGCTATTTACGTCCAATAGTTCTCGAGATATAGCTTTTTAAAAATCAACATTTCTTAAAAATGTACTGAAAGATTAGTAATTAGTTGATTTATTTTGAGAAATCTATATCTCAGGAACTATGTGACGTATAGATAAAGCTAATTTAATGCACTATAAAGTAGTTTATGACCTTTACCTTCGTAGGAATTGTAATTTTCATGATATTTCCTAAAATAAATTGATTTATATTTGTTCGGACGATAACATTGATTGATTGTTTGATTTATGAAAAACTTTATTTCAAAAACCATGGGACATACAGATGTCTGTGAGCACTCAAATGTTAAATATAGTTAAATTTACTATAAAATAGTTTATAACGTTTATCTTTGTAAGAGTAATAGTTTTTATGATGATATTTGACAAAATAAATTCACAAATTGTTAATTTCTAGTTCCTATAAAATGTTTGATTTAAAAAAAATATAGTTCTAGGCCCACAAGATGCATGTATGTCTGCCAGGACTCAAAATAAAGGAAATTTAACTTAAGTAGTTTATGACACTTATTTTCGTAGGGATAATAGTTTTTATGATATTCGCATATGAATATAAATTTGGCAAATGAAAATTTGTCCGAACAACTATAAATCAATTTATTTTAGCAAATATCATGAAAACTATTACTCCTACGACAATAAACGTCATAAACGACTTTATAGCTCATTAAACTAGCTTTAATTTAAGTGCCAATAGACATCTGTACTTCAAATGGTTCTTCAGATATAGATTTTTCAAAATAAATTCATCTGATATTTGAGTACGCCCCATACAACATTTTTTTGTCATGTTGCTTTTTAAAAAGCTATATCTGGAGAACTATTGAACATAAATAGCCTTATCAAGACTTATATTTTAGCAAATTTACTCTACTTTAAATGACGTTCTCTTAGGTTTTCTATTGTTCTTGGTAGTTGTAAACATATCGAGCTCCGAATGAAAAATCAATTATTTTTAACGTTTTGACAGCCACTATTATTTATTCCCCCTACATATATTTGGCAGACTAATCAATTTTAACTAGTAATTATACATAGTTTTCATAAAAGTAATAAAAAATTGGGGTGAAATAACTGCTTTTTTTCTCCTCTTGGGCTCTTGTACTATATGTTTTATGTTTTAGTAAAAAATAAACAGCTTTGAAATTAAAGAAATTACAGATTTATTGATTTTTTTCTATTATAATATATGTAAAACAAGTATTAATGCCGTTCTGTTGCCTTAGTGGCATTTAAAGGTAAATACGCGGGGTTAGCTATAGCAGTATTGCCGATATACGTGACATAGAAGAGGGACGTTATTGATGATTTTACCCTATGATATGTTTAATTCGTTTAGATTTATATCAACGGGTTATTTTATAATTTCATATTTCGGTTATTAATTATTTTTATGACACGGTTCTTATTTCATAGATATTCAAATGTATGTGCTATCCTAATAGCCTTCCATGAGTTAAAGTTGTACATCTTTTTTTTCTCTCTCTCTCTCTCTCTCTCTCTCTTTTGGTATTTAGATGAACTGTTAATAAAATTTGTAATAGACTAATTTTACACTAATTAGCAACTTTCTTCCGAATCAGGAGAAACGTTTTCAATACATATCATTTTATATATATAGATGATTGACCGTTAGTGAATTTGAAGGATATGGTCAGGTTTGGGATCAAGAAGAATAAAATAGTTTTCAACTATTTACTGATTGTCTACGTTTCGACGCACAATATGCTTTATCAGGGATAAAATAAAAAGATACAAACAAGAAAAAGCCAAATTTACTCTTATCTTCTTTGTATCTTTTTATTTCAGCTCTTATTTGAAGACCTACATCGTTGGTCGAGACATCGGCCCCCCAGTAAATGGTATAAAATTAGTTTTGTTCTTCTTGACCTTTGCCCTTACTATTTCCTTTAAAAAGCAGTTCATATGAAATCCGATGAAATTTATATGAAACCATTCGAGTACCAACCTACACAATCCACGATTTAGATATGACCAAAAATATATTTCCCTTATATGTAAAAGTTTCAGTCAAAACAGATCTCTGGCCATAGCTGATTGAGATAAAATTGTGCTGGGCAAATTAATTTCTTTAAGACCGTGGGGACAGAAGCCCTGTGTCAGCTCTACGCCAAGGACGTCCCTGGCCAACAATAAACCCATTATTTGCTTAGTTGTAGAAAACTCCAGGAAAACCGCTGATATTTACTTAATATATTTATTTTATAAAGTAACATTACTTTAAATTTTTTTTTTTTTTTTTACGAAACATAGCTCACTATTTAATTAAGTAAAGTTTTAATCATCATTTAAAAAACATTTCCCTCCTCCGTAGTTTAATTTAAATGCTTCAGAGGTATCTTTTATATTAAAACAGAATTATTTTGAATTGTATTTTTTTTTAATAGTATAAATATAATTGACTGAAGCACAAGCAAAAATACAGATTTTATTTTTAAAAACATTCATAATTGCGATATTTATATTAAACGATTGCCTTTTTTTTAGAGCTATAATTTTTATTCTTAATCAAATTCATTTCTTAATTTTAAACTATGCCTATTATTTATAAACCTGTTCTCGAAATATATCATAAATATTCTATTTTTGTAGGAAGATAGTACGGATGGCGGTCAATAAAGGTAATAAAATGGTAGAAGAAAAAAAATTTATTGTTAAACAACGTTTCAATAAATAGATTTATTTTACTATCTATCTATATTATCTACTTCATACGACCAACTATCTTCTTCCAATATCCTGTTGTTTTTTTTTTTTATTCCTTATGAAGATCACTTCACTTGTACTATTTTGTATATGGGGCGCCAAATTTGACAAAGAATAATGTACATGTATATATATTGTGAAAACATCTTTCTTAACTATTAATGAAATATATTTTTGAGGTTCTTGAATTCAGTCAATAAAAAAACAACTATATTGTGGCGACGTTTTGAGACTAAAAAAATAGTTAAAAACAATTAAAAAAGAAAAAGTTTGTTGTAGCAAAATATAAGTATCTAACTATTAATATATAAGGAACTAAATTTAAATTCCTGTTATTCCCATCTCATAAACATATAAGGTACAATTAACAGCTATAAGATCCATTTCACTTGTACTCAGTTCAATTGCAAACCTTGAGCAGGTTAGTCCTATTATCCTGGTTATTACATTTTTGCGGAACACTCAGTAACGAAACAATTGTAAGTAAAGCTTTTATTTATTAATTCTAATTTTTATTCTGTACATTTTTGTGTTTTATTAGTTAAGAAAATTATTTTAACTAAGGCAACAATATCAGAACAGTTTGGGTCGTCCGTATGCGAGGGAGTTGAGGCGTAGGTTCGAATCGCGCCGGGGAGGTCGACTTTTATTTCTATAGCTGTCCCACGAAATAAAAACTTGATCCCCCACCATGGTGTTAGAATATGATGAAACCCTTCTCCCCCCTCCATTGTATGTCAGAAATGACTAGGAAGGGGTTCATAATAAAAAAGGTTTTAGTAATATCTAGGAGAAAAAAAAATCATTAATTAGTAAGCGGGATGGCTCAGTTATTAGGCGCTATGGTACCAACCCCAATAACCCGGATTCCAATCCAGTTGTTATAGATGATTAATTTTTCTGTTTCTGTGTCGTGGGTCAAACTTGTGAGTTCGGGAACCCTCCGGGGTTCACCCAGCCTCTTTAAAGTAGTTAGCCTTAATTGGAGAAAAATTTGGTGGTTGAGAATGATCTTGTACTTACCACCTCCTTCACAAACGTTGTTCAAGAAACAATTTTTTCTTACAAAGTTGACCTTGGACCCTTTGATAGATTTTTGGAGACCTTGACTTTTATTTCTGTGATAGTCTCACAACATGAATACTTGACCCTCACCAGGGTTAGAATAGGGTAATACCCTCTTGATAATTCCCCCTCCTTCACCAGTATGTTCGTTTTTGAGCCAGTCTGTTCACGTATATATGTATATACATATATACATACATACTAACATACTAACGTTTAGTGAGATTTGGTTATTTAGGTTTAAGGAACCTTGACCGTCGAAAATTGTTAACAATACTTTCCTAGCTATGAATATCAAAAATAGCTAAGAAAAAGTAAACTTATGCCAACAAAAAAATACAATAATGACGATATAAGAAATGAAAACCTCATTAAAAATATAAAAAGAAAAACTTATTTATGTATATATTACAAGATCTTATGAAACGGAATAAACATAGTTTCTAGTATGTTTTGCAATAATTATTATTTATTATTAAGTATTTTTATTATTTAATTTATAATCTTAAACACTTTCTTGAGACTGGTAAATTTTTTAAAAAATAAATAATTTAGTTTCTATCCATTTTAGTCTCAACACATTGTATTTTTCTTATCAGTCCGACGTTTTGGCCAATCCGGCCATACTCAGGGTCAATCTACTTAATACAATTTTGAAATTATATGATTTAAAAACTCTAACTCCATGCAGGCTGTTCTGTCCAGGTCAAAACAACAATTCGTTTGTTTCTCATTCGTCAAATTTCTAATTCATCAATATTCACATTAAAACCAAAATTAAAATCATTTATCAGGGTCTTGTGATAACGTTTTAACAAATAGTGACTGTGATAAATTTAATGTGAATATTGACGAATTAGAAATTGTTTTGATCTGGGCAGAATAGCCTGCATGGAGTTGGAGTTTTAAAAATCATATAATTCCAAAATTGTATTAAGTTGATTGTCCCTGAAGATGGCCGGATTGGCCGAAACGTCGGACTTATAAGAAAAATAAAATGTGTTGAGTCTAAAATGGATAGAAATTAAATTATTTATTTAAAAAAAATATTTTTATTATTTTAAGTCAATTAGTAGATTTCATAATAAGACCAATCAAGATAAAATAATGAAAATGCTTAATTATGATATAATGATATAATAGAAATAATAATTATTGCTAAAATTACAAGAAAGTTTTGTATACCGTTTAGTAGACGACTTCCATAATAAACTTGTTTTTCATATAGAAGTTTTTATGAAGAAGGAGAAGAAGTAGGGAACAAGTGCCAAGAGTATTGCCAGAAAATGCATCATGCTGAGAGGAGATAAACGATTCTAAGGGAAGAATTATACGGCAAACTCAGAGTAGTGTGTTAAGCATTCATAACATCGCACTACTGCAAACTACCGTATTGCGCAAAGAAAATTAGTCTGAGAAATAAAATTAATTCAAGGAGGAAATTATGAACCTAAACCTGTTAAACAAGAGAGTTTTTCTGAAAAAGAAAAAATATTTATTCGAGTAAGAGACTGATGAAATACAAAAAGTTGCTAATAATCTAGGATTTATGAAAAACTAAATTGTTTTATTTATTAAATAAATCAAAAATTAGTATTCAATTCTTTCTCAACACTTTATTTTTCAGTAGTCCAACGTTTCGGCCATTCTAGCCATCTTCAAGGACATCTAAATATTTAACAGCTTATATTATATCTTCATTTTTTAACACTTACAACAACATCATTATTCACTATATAATATAACATAAGTAAGTGTTAAAAAATGAAGATATAATATAAGCTGTTAAATATTTAGATGTCCTTGAAGGCTAGAATGGCCGAAACGTTGGACTACTGAAAAATAAAGTGTTGAGACAGAATTGGATACTAATTTTTGATTTATTTAATAAATAATTACCTTGTCTCAAAAATTTTTGAAATAATATAATTAAATTGTTCTAGTTAGCCGCTTACCAGCACACAATTTATCAAAAGGAAGGTTTTACTCGTTTTAAAGAAAATTCTGTCTGCTTTTCTATGCTGCAATTTAGAACTGACTCACTTAAATAGTTTTTCTTTTCACTTACCTATACATATGGACCTATACATTATATAGAAATAGAAATGGAAAGAAATATATTTTGAGCTCCTCTGGGTCCAGTAAACCTAGCCTCGCAAAATTGTTGTGTTTCTTTCAGTGAGCAGCCTATAAATAATATGTGATAGCAACTTTTTCCGTAAAAATCGAACAACCGGGAGGGCCACGTTTTAGATAATCTCGATTTTCACTTTTTTCTTTTAGATTTTATCGAAAAAAAACTTTAATTATTTTGATTAAACTCCGCATGATAATATAGAATTATTGGTCTTTAACAACAGCTATATTCCATCCTTATTAAAATGGTTTTACAGGGCTTAAATGCCGCTTTTATTATAAAATCTTCCTTTAAAGTAAATTTATTTTATTTATTGAATAACTTTA
The DNA here is from genome assembly GCF_000696795.3 of Halyomorpha halys. Lineage (NCBI taxonomy): Eukaryota > Metazoa > Arthropoda > Insecta > Hemiptera > Pentatomidae > Halyomorpha > Halyomorpha halys. The sequence goes on along the minus strand of NW_027107951.1, from coordinate 97,448 downwards.
TTTTACATTGTTAGCTGTTATAAACAATATATAAATAAAAAATATTAAAGAATTTTATAAATAAATAAAGATGAAAAAATAAAAAATAGAATTATTCAATTTCAAAAAATAGAACTATCCGATTGTAATCTGAAAAGCAGCAACTGCCTCCTCTGATGTAATGGAGAAAGTTATTCATTAAAAAAAAATAGCAAATTTTTTTTTTTTTATAATAAATAATGTTTACAACAAAATGTGACTGAAAATTAATAGTAATTACAAAAATCAATATGTACAACGAAATAAGAGTACACTTTGAGTAACTTTTTGTTTGTTTTTTTAAATCAACTGTCAAATATGTCGTATCGGATGCCACGCCTAGAAAAGGAATAGAACCCGCCTTCTGGCGTCACTGAAGCTTACCCCCTCCATTATACTCCTTCATCCAAGGTGGTTTCCGACTATAGGTCCACGAGAGGTTGTGGAGAAACATATTTTTGTGAGGATTTATTGTTATATCTATTTTATTAATTATCTTTCCTGATGTTTAAGCGTTTAATTGAAAGCTTTAAACAGGTAAATGGACAATAAAATTGACTCAAAACACACATTTCAGTTACATATTAGCAAATATGTTCCAAGGGGGACATCCCATTGATTCAAATAGGATGTGGAATGGGCAAAATGGAATTTTGCAGCTTAGTGGTATGCAGGTTGATGGGAACTACTGCTGTAAGATTTTTTTAAAAATAATTTATTTATTGTTATTTACAACTGTATACATGTATATACATCAAGTAAATTTTCTGTAAGTGCTATAATGACATGATACTAACATGTGGTGTATCTACCCATTGATAGAACTCCAAAAATATTTCTAGTGGAGAAGATCTCGAGGTCATCTTCTTTTCAGACGCCTAGGAGGATTATTTGGTAATGCAGGAGAAGCCAGATTAGAAATGAGTTGGTTTGGGTAGTTGGGAAGTTTATCATGGAAAGATTGGCATCTAGTTCTGGCCAAATCATATGGGACATTGAGGTCCTAATGGATTACTTGATTTGGGACAAAGTGTATTTTACGAAGACTTTTGAACTGTAAGGATTGGATTCGAGAGGAATTAGATGGTTTAGTGGAGCCCCATAGCTCAACTCCGTATGTCTAGATAGGCCTTATAATAGTCATGTAGATTAGTCTTTTGTAATGGATTGGAAGTTTGGACCGTTTCTCTAGTAAATGTTGTAATAGTCGGAATCGACGAGCTGTTTTCTTTCAGTCTTGTATGAGGATTCCATGTCAGTCGTTTGTTCAGATATAATCCTAAGTAACGAATCTGTTAACAGGAATAAGTGAGGTATTATTAAAAGATACTGTGGGGCAAAAGGTCATGGGTTTACGACGAAGGGCAAATGTGATTTGGTGGAATTTATTTTAATCCTCCAGTTTTGGCACCATTTTTCAAGGGTGGTGATGTGGGATTGGAGGGTTTGGGATACTATGGAAGGATCATTCACTGACAATAACTCCTAAACTAAAATGGAAAATTCTTAGAATGAATGATTTAACTGATTATTGGATCTTTTCATATGAAATGTCAGTTTTCACAGGAAAGGCTATTTAGTAAAACAACTTTACGAAATCAAAACAATTTTATTAAAAATATTCCCAACCTTGTGATTAACTTTTGAAAATCAGGGCTTTGTCTTGACAAATTTCTTCATTTCGTGAAATGAAGTCAGAAAATTTTTGGGATACAAGGGAAGGATCATTAGAATTTCGATTTGATTTTAGCAGGTTAATTACAGTGGGATGTAGCCTATTTTCTGGGGATATAGTCAATTTCCTAACCTTTGCTCCACTTCTTCTCTTGGGCATCTAACTCAGAGAAAAGACATTTTTCTTTACGTGTCTGATACCAAATGAAATTTTAAGACTGATTTATATCAGGCTCTTTTTCATAGGTTATATCTTCGTTAATTAAATTTTAATTACTGATTTTGATACTAAATGGCGTACATCCGCAATAACAATGATCTGACTTTATTATGATTTTCTATTAATTTTTCCTAATAATTGCCTAATATCTGATAAGTATCTTCTTAGATTTGAGGTCAATTGTTTTAAGATCAAAACCATGTTGATAATTCACATTTGCTGAGATTGGTTGGAGAGAAATTAACTTGGAACTATTCCCAAGTATCCTTGATCGGGCCTTCGACATCAATAAAGTGAAAGACATCCTCAGCTGGGCAAATTGGACCTAGTCTTCTGCCAAATCCTCTCACAGCCTGGCTGCTCTTTTCCAACTGGCTCTATATCTGATAAGAGATAGTAGCTGTTACTGGATCGAAAGTTGACAAATTCTTACAAAATTTACAAAAAAATCAATGATAAATAAATAAATAGTAATTTTTTTTTCCCGGGATATCTAGTCCTCTAAGAATAATTACATTCGACATTGGAGTGCCAATTATTTGGGCTAAAATGGTTTCAATAATAGGTAATAACACAATCAAAATAATAAAAATAAAAACTAAAGTGCAGTGAAGTTTCAGACTTGATATTTATAACTCAAAACATAAAGTAAACAACATAAAAGATGACAATTTGACATTGATAAATTAATAAAGAAAAAACACACACATAGGATTGAGAATTATGAGATAGATGGAAGTAGAGGATTCCAGAAAGAGGAAACACGGTATATAAGATCTTTTATGGAAGGAACCCGTTCTATGAGAAGGAACTTAGAATTTTTTTCGAGATTTTGATTAAACTTCAATGTATTGTATTGAATGTCAATGTAAAATCAAATAGTCTTTGTATCAACTAATTTTATTCTGACAAAAATAGTCTCAACAGCTTAAATGTAGAAGTTTCAAAATGGCTTTCTTTAAAGGACTTTCAGAGTTTGTTAGCTTGAAATTGGATAATTATATTGATGATTACATCACACATTTATATTAGCTATAAAAAATAGATAAATATAAACTATGAAAGGATTATACTTAAGGTTGTAAAAGGAAAATATTTGTTTCTGGTTAAAAACACATTTTCGGAAAGAGTAGTAATATAGATGTATTATATACTGTCCGAAGGCCAAATATTTTAGTATATAACATAAAATCGTAGAATTTTATACTGAAACTGGTGGAAGCATGCGCAGAGCGTTTATCTGTTTCGCCTGTCTGATTTTCGTGTCACCATAGTTGTATATATATTTTATTTTATACCAGATCGGCCTGGTGGGCCTTACATGGTTGATATAACCGTTATATTATATATATATTTTTTAACAGTTGATTATGGGGAGGGGGGTATAGTCTCGTACAAAAGACACCCCTAACGATATACAATGTTATTATTAAAAGAAGAAAAAAAAATAAATAGATAAGAATAATGCTTCTTAATAAAAGAGGAAAGTAAAATTTATAACAAAAAATAATGATATTGGTACACTTAAACAAAACAAACAACTGCCGAAGAAGATAGAAAAAAAAATAATAATAACAATGAATAAATAAAATGAGTAATAATAAAAAGTAAAATAGAGGTAGTATGACTATGAATTAATTTTATATTTATTAAACATTTATAAAAGAATGTCCTGCAGCAGTCTGGGCTTCAGTCTTCGGGTTGAGGTTGGGTTTCCCAGGTTGTAGGTCACTGCTCTTTTAACTGTCGGGAACTGGGAGTGGAACTTCATGAACCGTTTTTTGATGTAATCCTCTATTGACTCCATATGTAATTCGCGTCACCATAGTTAATTTTTAAATTTCACTTAACCTACATATCTGCTTTTCAGTTTGCAGGATGACTAACACCATAAAATCGTTTACTATTTTCAATATTGAGTATATAAAAATTTAGCATTGAATAAATAGGTTAAGATCATAATGTAGATTTAAAGAAACTGTTATATTCTTATCTTTCGCCGTAACTTTGCAAAAGAAAAAATACAAACGTTTTGCCAAAAGTAGTTTTCTGGATACTGTTGAAATTGAGGTTGGTCAATTCGCCAACGGAAAGGAAATTAGTACGGGAAAGTATTGTCTCAGTGAATAATTTAGACATATCTGTTCTAGAACGAGCGTGGATTAACTCCAAGTAGGGATATAAGTGATTGTTTTGTGATTTACATCAACAGATTAGTATCGCACCAGAGCAGTGTTCCCAAACTGGGTGCCATGGCATCTTGGGATTGCCCCAAGCATATTCCAGGGGTGCTGCAAGCGTACGCCTCTTTTTGAAAATATTTAAAAAATAAATTAAATGCAAGGAAATACATTAAAATTAAAATAACAAATATATTGTGTATTCTAGCATTTACTGTCTTCTAACAAATTCAACCGCTCAGAGGATAATTGTTCCGCATATTTTTTTAGCGCAACAAGAGAGCCGCATTATATATATATATATATCATAATAAATCTGTACCTTTATAACCCCTGTAGAGCCAGGGGCACGTAAGGAAATACTGTTACTAGACCAGCGGTTTATAACTTGGTAGAGGAAGGGTACAAGGAAATATTAGCACAGTGCCTATCCACTGATCCACCCCGCTCCCCTACAGTCATATCATTTTTTAAAATATTTGTAACTTGTTTTAATTTAGCCCAGATAAAGTAATGCAAAGTGGGACAAAGCGTTGGTTACTAATAAATAATAAATTTTTACTGCTAGTTTGTGTCCCTTTCTTGACCGCCACCCGGAAAATTAATTACATACGATCAACTATTTTTATTTCAATTGTTGTCAACGTTAATAGATAGTTTTTAAATATGGAAGGTGAATTAAGTGAAGTAATAAGTAGCGTTTAAATTAAACTACAAAGAATAATTAAGAAATTTTCATAAGGAATTAAACATTTTCTGAAATAACAGTTTCTATTTCAGATAAGGTAGTATGTTAGTCGATAGGTTAGGTGCTTATTTAATGAGTGGATTTGTTATGATGAGGAGGGATATAAAATAATAAAATTTCATTTCACTCAACACAAAAAGTTAGACAGTTCCGTTATTTGGGGATCCAGGAGCTAATTGTATTACTCACTACAATATTATTAATGACTAGCTCACTAAGTAATGACTCAAATAAAAAAACAAAAACAAATAGTGAAGTCACTAAAGACAGCTACTAACGAACAAATGATTCACGTAATTGATATTATGTGAGCTCTTTTCTCATGAATTACTTACCATTCATTCGGTGTAAATGAGTTCTTCCAGATAGTCCATGAGTAGGATAGTAATATCTTTTTTTTTATATATTTATTTATTTTATACCAGATCGGCCTGGTGGGCCTTACATGGTTGATATGAACGTTACATTATATATATATTTTTAACAGTTGATTATGGGGAAGAGTATAGTCTCGTACAAAAGACCCCCATAACTGTATACAATGTTATAATTATAAGAAAAAAAAAAGATAAAATAAATAGATAAGAATAATGTTCTTAATAAAAGAGAAAAGTAAAATTAATAGCAAAAAATAATGATATTTGTAGACTTAACAAAACAAACAATTGCCCTCTAATGGTAAAATAGTAATATCTAATACATACAAAACAAAATGATATTGTTATTTTTATTAATAAGGTAACGCTGTCCTTTAACAAGGACAGTGTACTATCAAAAAATAGTTATTTTGAGATATACATGTAATCTTAGCAATAAGGATAAGATCAATACAGTTCAAAACTGTAATATCTTCAAATATATATTTTAGTTTGATTCTGGTTATTTTATGACATATGTTTTTCTATGATTCTATGTTTTGCTGTGTAGATCTACTATCTATGATTGTTGAGATGTTACTCTGTTGAAGTGAATATCGCTGCTCCAGAAGCATCATTACACAACTGTAAAATTTTGTGAAATTGACAGTATTGTTTTAGTGGGCTCAAAAATGCATCTACTAGATGTTTGTTAGCCGACATAATTGTACTTACATAAGTCGTTTCCATGGCGAATTTATCTTTGTATTCAAATCTTCATTCCACCCAATTTACCAATGTCGCCTAATAAAAAATAATGTAATTTTATAAAATTACAATTACGAGTAATTGTAATTGGTCATTGCTGTTTCTGATATACTGCAGTAATTGCAGTGGTGTTCCACAATGGCAATTACGAATAGTCGTTTTATCTACTAATTGTCATAAAATGTAACTGTAATAGTTGAGACCAAACACTGACTTCTTTTTTTTTTTTCTTTTTATAAGAAAAAGTAAAAGCTTTTAATTTATTTATTGATATTTACAATTGTATTAAATTATATACAACAAGTGACATTGTTGTAAGGGCCGCCCATAGCTCAGTGGTTAAGATACAGTCTTACCAATTTGATGTCTATTGGCGGTGCCGGTTCGAATCCGGCCTGGGACATTGACTTTTTTCATTGAGTGGCGGTCCCACAAAATGAAGAACTTTGACCCCTAACCATGGTTAGGCAATATAGGACTCCAACGGGAGTCTTGACCGAAACAAAACTACAACATTGTTGTTAGTTATAGTTATGCAATGGCATTACATAGACATGTGGAGAATCCGCCCATTAATAGAATAATAATAACATTTCTACAGGATATGATCTCGAGACCACCTCCTTTTCAGAGGCCTAGGATTATCAGGTAATGAAGGAGAAGCCAGCTTAAAAACAAGTTGGTTTGACTAGTTAGGAAGTTTTTCATGCAAGGATTGGTTCTGGATAAATCGGCGACAGGCCCATGTTTAAAATATTAAATGTTATTGTAGTTTTCAACTGTAAATACAATAAAAGTAATTCGGTTTGTGTTACTTAAAGTTACTCAAAACGTTTTTATTCTCAAAAATAGTTTGATTTTTTTTAAAAAAAATTATTTTAATTTCGGCCATAAAACTTTTTTTTTTTTATAATTTATTTATTGATATTTACAACTGTATACATATATACACATCAAGTAAATTTGCTGTAAGTGATATTATAACATGATAAAAACATGTGGAGAATCTACCCATTGATAAAACTCCAAAAACATTTCTAAAGGAGATCTCGAGGCCATCTTATTTTCAGACGTCTAGAAGGATTATTAGGTAGTGAAGGAGAAGCCAGGTTAGAAATGAGTTGGTTTGGGTGGTTGGGAAGTTTATTATGGGAAGAATTGGTATCTGGTTCTGGGCAAATCGGCAACATAGGGGACATTGAGGTCCTGATGGATGATTTGATTTGTGACAAAGTAAGGAGCATTAAGGATTTTACGAAGGATTTTGGACGGCCATAAAATTAAATTTAATAAATCATGATACCTTAACTTTTTTAGCATTCATTATTACAAACTTGTTGGTTTAGAGTAATTTTTTTTTTTTTTATTAAAAAAAGATAACTAAATTACTAACTAAAATCAGCTCCTACAAGATTCCAGTCAATTTAAAAGTAAATTTTTGTCATTTTTGTAAATGAGACGTAGTTTCACAGACAGGAAGTGGATGAATAAGAAGAAATAAGGAGTTTAGGGTTTTCAAAGAAATTGGACCTCGGGCAATCAAATGAGCCTTGGCCAGTCTGCACGAAACCAAGCGACAGCCATGTGTCACGATATGTCACCTACTCCAACATCACTGCTGTTTCTTCAGGATTATTTCTATTCTATTTCCAATGGAAAACTACAATAATATTTAATACTTTAAACATATAAACAGTATAAATTAATTGGGTATCATGTAATAATTACATTTACGGTTATTAGTGATTGCAATTATTTTAGTTTAACAATTAACTGCAATTTTGGACCCCAATTACAATTTCTGTAGTTAATCAGGCAGTAGCAATGACCAATTTTAATTAATTGTAATTATAATGTTATAAAATTACATTATTTGTAAGATTCCTCTTGGTTAATAAGAAATAGACAATTACATAGCGAACTAAAATGGAATTGATAGATGAGTTTACCAAAAACCGTTTACAAAATTCTATTCTTACTTACCAGCAGTTTAAAATGCAGGGGCTTAAAGGTATGAAAACCTACTTCATCCTGAAGACGAAATCCAAATAATGCAAGACACCCTGCTATAAGGACATGTTGCCGACAATGCTTTCAATTGTTCTTCTAGCTCCGTAATTTTCCGATCTATAGGTTCTTCTTCGGATCTAGATGCCATTAAAAATGTTACTCCATTTTTAGTGTACATATTGCGAGTTTGAATGTGAAGTGGTTTGTCTTGTCTTACTACCTCATTGTTTTTATTGTTTAAAATTGCTGTATTCTCTTTTCTCAAAACGATAAAAATTGATAAATCCGAAAAAAATCATCCACAATGGACCCTCAACATCCTAAAACAATTTTATACCTGTCCCGATCCTCTAAAAATAATCCATCTAAATATAAATCCCAATTTTCTCGTATTTTTTAAAATATACCAAAATCCTTTATAATTTACATCGACGGATCAGAATCAGAATAATCATCTGCATCATCCTTTGTAACAAGTAGACCCTACGTACAAAAGTTTTTTTTTTTTTTAAATTATTTATTTAATGTAATTTACGACTGTACAAAATAATACAATAGGTAAATATGTAGTATGTTTCATATACACTTGAAAATCTTGGGAAGGAACCACCCATTGGTAGTACTTCAAACATTAATTTAAATTAGAAGGTCTCGTGGCCATCTTCTTGTCAGACGCCTCGGAGGATTATCAGGGATTGTTAAGGATGAATGATTAAGAATTAATGGGTTGGGATGGTTAAGGACTTTGGAATGAAAAAGCATCAAGGAGTTTACGTAGGATTTTGGATTGTAACGATTGGATGCGGGAAGAATTTGATGGTTTGGTGGAGCCCCACAGCTCAATTCCATTTGTCCAAATTGGTCTGATTATCGTAGTGTATACTAATTTTATGTAGTGAATGGAAAGTTTAGAGCGTTTGTCAAGTAACTGTTGTAGCAATCGGAATCTACGAGCAGTTTCTTGTCGTTTCAGTCTTGTGTGTGGATTCCAAGTAAGTCTCTTGTCAAGATGGAGTCCTAAGTATCGAATCTGTTCAACAGACATTAGTGGACGTACAAAAGTAAACTCCAGAACCTATCCAACATATTCACTACCGTACAACATACTCAATAGATTAACAGGCTCATAATAAATAGTTTATTTACTATTTGAGTCATTTTGACATCACCGTTTTATTAAGATTTTCCTTATATATAATGCATGTGGTCAATCAACGATCTTCCGAGAGCCCATTAGTACGAGCACCAAAACGTGCCTCAAATATTCTTGAGTATAGAATCGCTCACAAAAAATAAGAATAATAACTAAAAAAATGAATTTCTTGAAATCGATAAGACCTATTATGTTTTTCTTTGTAAGTCAACTTTATGAATCCAGTACTCAAATCTTCATCCTAACTTATACAACTGAAAATGGGAATTAAATGTCGGAAGTTTGAAGGATTGTTATTATTGATAAACAAAATGTATTAGCTTTCTTGAGGAGAAGCTACCTGCTCTGAATATTCTATCTTGGAACATACCAAAGGATTTTATTGCCTTATTCTGGTCACGTACCATATTGGCACAACAAATCCAATACATACAATCGCTTACACGGTTTATTTACTTTTTTCAAAACGTGTGTTCTTTTATAGATTCCAGTGCGATTATTATTAAGGAGAAATATTGAAAAAAAAATGAGTGACATCTAGTTCAAAAAATATTTATTGAATTCTTGAATACAAATAATATCATGGAATATTAAAAAAAAAAAAAATAAAATGATTGATTTTACTTTTATGATTTTCTTGATCTGTCCCTCTTAAAATAGACCAACAGTAGTCCCCTATCGTAATTCATCCTAAAAATATTCGTGTTTGTCTTAAAAAATTTTAAGATCTTGGTGAAAACGCTTACTATATTCGTCACCCACGGCGCTTAAGTTTTTTGGGAAAGCGTTCAGGTGTGAATGGTGAAAATGTTTCTTAATTAACATGTCTACAACCATTGAATAGATATTTTTTAAAAAATAATTTTCACCTTCATAATTTCCTAAGAATCCATGGACGAAAATTCGAAAGGAATCCTAAGCAATTTTTTCATTATAGTAGACTACAGGTTTTTTAAGTCCTCTGACATTAGTCTACGGGTCTAAGGACCGACGAAAATCCCTAATTTTAATTTTGCATCTATGATACTTGAAAAAATTGTATGAAAATAGTTAACGCAAAACTATTTTCGTTAAAGCAGAATGTTAACGAAGCAAGCAGAATGTTAAAGCAGTCTTTGACGAAATTTTTAATCCGACTCCGTTTAATGTGTAATGGAGGCAAAATTATATTTTTTCGGATCCAGTAAAAATGATCATTTTTCTTCATGTAAATTCATTTCGGACTGGCCTATTTTAATTGCTGTAATGATGTCCTCTAGGTCGACTTTTAAATCGCCGCATATTTTTTAGTTGTGCTGTTCATATTGTATCATTTTCATTCAACCATACATTTTTTAAATAGGTTTCTTTAATGTTTATATAATGAGCAATGGTTAAAGATGGTTTTGAAGTAATCCTGCTTCCCAGTTAGATTTCAATGTATTGATAAACAAACGTTATTCCTCTGAATGATATTTTTGATTATATTATATTAAAAAGCCCAGAATTATCATAGCAAAAGCAACAATCATCCTTTTTGGTGAAATATGTGCTAAAAATTTAACTTCGAGCTCTGTAGTAAGTTACTTTGTTATTTGGTGTCAACTAGTTCTCAGTTCATGTACATGTTATATTTTCAATATTCTGGCTTCACTTGAAACGTTAATATAAAAGAGGAAATCAAAAGACAGATTATTATTATGAATCTAAATTTTTTCGACACACAGCCTAAAATAATTTATGTGACTGTTGATCTGAGTCCATTAACTTCAAAGTTTGTAAAGTTTTTTTTTTACACATTACCATCTTTTGAAGATTATATTGTTATACTTACTCATTAAAGTTTAACGGAGGAGGTCTTATTTGAAAGATTATTGCCTTAAATTCGGCATTATCCCTTTCAAACAGATCAGCTATCTTAAACTACATATGGACAAACGAATAACTTTGAATCCTCACAGAAGACTGAAAAGACAGGAAACAGCACATAGATTTCAACTATTACAGCACTTACTAGACAAACGGTCTAAACTTCCAATTCATAACAAAAGACTGATTTAGATGAATATTATAAGGTCTATCTGGACATACAGAGTTGAGCTTTGGGGCTTGACTAAACCTTTGAATTCATCGCGTATCCCATCAATACAATCCAAAATCTTTCGTAAAATCCTCAATGCTACTTACTTCGTCAAAAATATAAAATAAAATCATCCATAAAGACCTTAATGTTCCATATATTACCGATCTAGCCCGAACTAGATACCAATCCTTCCATTATTAACTTCCTTACCATCCAAACTCACTAGTTTCTAAGCATGCTTCCTCTTCCATTCCTGACAATGCTCCTGGGCCTCTGAAAAGAAGATAGCCTCGAGACCTTCTAATGTAGAAATATTATTAGAGTGCTACCAATGGATAGTTTCTCTACATGTCTGTATCAAACCATTGTAATCTAACATCACATTTAGTAAATGTATTTTTATCTAAATATAGCTGAATATATCAATAAATAAAAAAAAATTGGACTTTTTTAATAAGTCAACAGGAACTTCATTTTTATCAAAGTTCTATTGTAAAACACTGTTTATCGTTGTTGTTTTTTAAATTAGAGGGTGACGGAGAAAAATAGATGGCACTTCAGTATTATGTTGATCTTTATCTACTATTGTTAATGAGACTGCAATAATCTAAAAAAAAAAAATCCGTAATCTAATATGTAATGATAATATTCAAAGCAATATTATATCTTGATTATGAATATCCAATATTATTAGGGATTATTACAAATTATAAATGCAACGTAAGGTAGACTGCAGTCCGTATCTTTGCAAACTCCTTAGTATTCCTATCTTCCGCCTAGCTAGGTCATGAATGTTGAGTTGGTTATTCTGAAGGATTTCTTCCAACTGTCCAGCAATTCTTTTCAAGAAGAAAACATTGGTTCCAACGAATCGTATTTTTTCATACTGTGAGTCAAAACAATCAAATGTTTACTTACACTATAACCATGGAATTTTTACATGAAAAATTTTGATGAGGTGTTTATAATTACCCTTAGATTGATATGAGATGATGTTGGAGGGTTCGATCAGTAAAGATACATAAATAAGTAAAACTGCCGACGTTTCGACCTGGATTTCAGGCGTTTATTGGAGCTGAAAAACAAAACGAGATAACAACCATAATTCAGAGGAAAATGATTAAAAAAAAATATTAAAAATCAGTGTTATAGTAAATAAAGAAATAAATATACTGAAAGGTGCGAAAGAAATTGTAGATAATGAGTAATTGAAATTTACATTATAAAATATATAAGTAATGATTAAACATATATAGTGAAAACGATTTATATAGTGTAAATACATACTAAAATTGCTAAAAGATGTTGAGTACTGAATGAATTATGTACGTTAATGTTTTGTATTATCTTGAATAAGATGTTATTGAAAACAAAAATTATAGATGTTTTA